>NC_079212.1:133878574-134025021 GCF_029633865.1 Lampris incognitus
GACAGTGTGGCACATGCCTGGCAGACAGAGAGAATGATGGGAGGTTGTGCCTCCAGCCGTCTAGCCGTCCTATTAGCCAGGTGTACACGGATAAGAGATGGAAAGGGCGGGGTACCAGAGGCCAGGAAGGAGAGAAGATAGGTGCTTGGAGATGAGGACGACGCTGACAGAATGAGGAGTGGGACTGTAGGCTGTGGCTGGATACAGTGGAGAAGCGCCTGTACTGGATGTGGGAGGATTACAAATTGATAGTTGGAAAGAGATGTGTGCAACTTTGTGGATGTGCTTGTACACCAAGGGTATGTGTGGACAGATTACAGGTCACATGTTCGAAGATTATCATCCTGACATTCGAATAACCATAGGAAACGTCCGATGATTCGGGGAAAATGTGTAATTTGTTCGCTATGGCATCGATGAAAAGAATACCTTTGTGAGGAAAATTTCCTCTGTGGCTCAGTTTTTAAAAGAGCTGCACTGTTTATGAATTTTCTCCTGCCCAGCTTGCCAGCTGCATCAAGCAAACCAATTACTGGCTAAAACCCTAGCTTACTGCTCCCAGAGTTCTGCACTGGGTCCTGGATCCATCTCAGGCCCCAGGGAGTCTCCTGTCAGCTTTCCACCAATGCCATTTACACCGCCTTCTCCTGGCACCACTCTGGCTTAGGTCGCCTTCTCGGTTGTATATGATGCTCTGGCCCCCCTGCTGACCAGGAACCCTGCATACAAGCAGACTGGGTTCAGAGAAAATGGCAACAGGGAATATGACACAGCAAGCCACCTCATTACAGTGGTAGAGCTTTTCCACAGCTGTTTGCCCAGACTCAGATCATCAGGCGAGGGGAGCGATTCACTTGAGCTTAATGCCATGCCTTTTGCTGAACACAGTAAGGAAAATAAATTGAGGGAAATGGAAAGAGAAGGAAGACGGAGAGAAGGAACCGAGAGGAGAGGGCTGGAGGAGAGAGTGCAGACCGCTGGGTTGGTGAGACATCTGTGGTTGAGGTAGCGGAGCTATGGTTGAGGTAGTGGAGCTGTGGTTGAGGTAGTGGAGCTCTACAGGAGATGAAGTTGCAGAGGGAAAACTAACATGAGGTTCTGGATGAGGTCTGGATGTGGGGCAGATGAGAGGTGACAGAGCCATTGAAGCTGAGCAGAGGTTGAGTGGGGTTGCAGCCACACAGTAAGCCCTTCCTTCCCCCGTGGCAGGCAGTGTTAGAGGGTTGGGATAGGACTGGGTTACGGGGAAGGACCTGGGGCCATTTCATTACAGAAAGTGTCTGTCCAGAAGATGGGAAAAGGATTATCCTCCAAACAGGATTTATTGGAGGGGATAATTCATTGGCTGAACCCACAGTGGGGAAGTGCCATATAGGTTGAGGTTACAATATCGCTTCATTCACAGCTACTTCCTGCTGGATTCCCATGGATGTGTGTCTGCTTGTGTATGTTTTTCTGTGGGTGTTTGTTGTGTCAGTGCCTTAAGTGAGAGGGTGGGATGGATTTAACTGAGGTATACGTAGGTAGGATAATGCATGGTGTGTGCCTGCATTTGTGTATGATACAGAGAATTTAGTGTCCATACATGTATGTCGAGCCGTGTGTAGGGTGATTGTTTATGCTCCATAAGTGCGATACGCTGCACAGGGCAAGGCAAAGGCATTATGACATTGTTAGCTGTGCTACTTACTGACTGCATTAAGACGAACCATGAGAGGAATTTGCTGATTTAACAGATAGTAGAAATAATTAATGTAAAATACATGTCACCATTCCTTAGGATGCCCTTTGGAGACAAGGCACGCATCCCAAATGAAAAATATACCTTCCTACATTTGCCGGAAATATGTTAATCGTTCACCGTCCCCTATTCCTAGTTCTGCTGGGGGGAAAAAAAGCTGAGGTATGAAAATGCAGAAAACAAAGTATGAATTGGAACTCATTTGCTGTGTTTGGGCCTGGAGGCCACTTGACAAAACAATGATGGAGACAGGAAGAAACACTGAGGGGATTTGCATTTAACAAACTGATGTCTCCTTGCTTGTCATGTAATATTAATGCTGGAGGAAGATTGCCACGGTCTGGCCCATTCTAATGTGGTAATAAGGCATCTGGCTCTGCAGAGCAGTTCTTTCACTTCCTACCTAGCTGAGGAGAAGGAGGCGGCAGTCCAAAGCATTCTGGCACTCGGTGAAGACGTCTTTATAATCCTCCAATTTACAGCTTGCCCACTTCCACTATCCTTGGTCAAACCACTCACTTTTTCCACGGGCTAACCTTTTGACTGCCAGCATTTGGTAGAGGATCCCACCGCAATCACGCCGCTGTGTTCATCACAAATCCAGACATATGTCCTCTTCTTTTGCCCTTTCATATTTTTCTCAGGGCTGCAAAAATGAGTCTGAAATCAACCTTTTAAAAGGCTGTTGATTGGGGTGCCAAGGTCTGTAATTTGCAATTAACAAACGGGCTTGGGAATTTGATTTGGGTCAAGGTCCTCATTTGCATACTCCTTCTTGACTGGAGGAGAGATGCCAGGGGTGCCCTGTCTCGTTGACGGTGTTTCAGTGTCCATTTTGAGAAGAGGGAAAAAAAAATCGCAAAGCTGTGCAACTCCGCCTTGACTCGGTTTTCTTCCTTTGACTCATCACACTTCTGCGGTTAATGATTTCCTAGTACGAGCTGTGATTTCTATTGGTTCATCTCAATTGCTGGCTATGGGCAGGGTCGGCAGGCCGGGGAAATAGCTTAGTCTACCTCCAGTCTCCAGAGGTGATTACGGAAAACAGGCGGTACTTTGAGCTCTGACCTGTTGAGATAGATTCCTCTTGACTCCAGAGAAACAGTCTGCCCAGTACTGGAGAATCACTTTGTGCCGTACCACTCCCGCATAATGGCATCATGACAGTGACATGAGATGGATGAGTGGCAATGGTGTCTTTTTACAACAGAAGGTGGCTGACCGCTGAATTGCTTCTCCAAGTGATATTTGAATGTTATATTTTGGCACATTGTATGACGTCAAAATTATAGGTGTATCGTGAAATCTAAATCATTTGCAGGTGGCATAGAGAATGTTCCTTATTTGGCTGATTTCCTATGCGCACAAAACCCTCCTATGTATGAAGACCAATCTGTCAGGTGTGATTCTTTTTGTGACAGAGCCATGTAGTCTTGTGTGAAGATGTCTAAAGAGGAGCAGTTGAAAAAGAGAGCAGCTCCCACGTCAATAATCTTCAGGCCTGTATTTGATGTGCACTCAGGTCCTGCTGATGGAGTAAGTTTCTCACAATTGGGGGTAAGACCTAGGTTGCTGCCCTTGGGAGCTGCTGCCTTTCATACTGTTGACATCACGCCGCATTTATCTCTTGTGCTCATTTCTTCTGGGAGTTTAAGGTGTTTATCTTGGCACAAAGGGAGAAAGCCTGTCTTTAAAGTACAGAGTCTTGGCCTCAAAGAGCACATGCAGTATGTGCACTGTAGGGACACAGTATGTGCATCCTTATAAGTTATGACCCAGGTCATATGTTTCACAACGTGAAAGAATGTCGCATGACTCAGGGCATAGAGCGGATCATCGCGTAATCTGAAGGTCACTGGTTCGAGCCCCGGCTCCTCCAGAGAGCATGTTGAGGTGTCCTTGAGCAAGACACTGAACCCCTAATTGCTCCTGATGAGCAGGTTGGTGCCTTGCATGGCAGCCTCCGCCATCAGTGTATGAACGTGGGTGTGAATGGGTGGATGTGAGGCATGCACTGTAAAGTGCTTTGAGTGATCGGTAGACTAGAAAAGCACTACATAAATGCAGTCCATTTACCATTTTCTTGATTTAATCTTCAATTCCACATTGTGCTCACAAGCATGACTGTGTCTGTACAAAGCCTTTGGTGGAACAGGCAAACAGCTGACAAATATTTCAAGATGTGTAAATACTTACTTTAATGTAGATTTCTACCCACACACATTTCTGTGTCAGCCTCCTGTAAATTAGCTGCTTTCTTGAGACAAGCTCATTTTGTTGTTCATCTTCTCCTCAACAGTGAATTTTCTTTACAGTGGCAACTGGCAGGGCTTGGGAGAATAACGCTCACCCATTCACTACTTGAAGGTAAAACAGTATTATTTCATATTTTTAGGTTAGGTCTTTGGCATTTACAGCTCTAGCTTCCATTGTTCATTACCACCCACTGTATCTGTGCAGTGTGTTTAGCAGTGAGCCTATGGCCCGATGGCCCCTTGGGTGGAGTGTGTTTGTTTAGGGCCATTGCTCCGCTCGGACACTGAGATGCAGATGGTGCAGAGAGCTGGCCCTTGAGTGCCTTTGGACACGCTCTGGCAGAGTGCAGGGTCATGTTTTCTCGCCGACTACAAGACAGGAAATCCATTTAATTACCTGTGAAGCAGAAGACGGGGTGTGGGGCCCTGACAGGGGAGGACTGTGTTCCCCAAGCACTCTGCCAGAAAGAGTAGAGAGGGAGGGACTTGGGACTGGACACAGGAAGGAAGAGAGGAAGGAGTGAGCAGCATTACTGTAAAAGTAACGGGTGAGGTAGGCAAGAGACGAGCTAAAGGGTGGCCCCCCGCTCCAGTTGGCCCAACATTTACGTCAGCCGGCCTATCTTCTCCTCCTTTAGCTTGTTCCCCCAAATGGCATTTTGCCTCTGCTCTTGTCTCTCCATTGAGTGTTGTGCGAGCATCCCTTTGGCAATCTCTCCATCTCTTTCAGTCGTCTTCAGTCTCCATCATTTAATCTTTCTCTTCTGTGTGCTTAGCATTTCCAGGCATCTAAGAAGACAACCATTTAAAGCTATTAGCTACAAGGAGTTTTGTAGTTTTTTTTGTCGACTCGTGGTTTATGAAAGACTGTCTTCATTTCATGTGAGCGATTGCCTCTTGTCGCAAAGGTCTACATTCACCCTCTGGTAACTTGTGCATTTGTTTTGGAGGGAAGCGTGAAAGATGTAGTGATGTTCTGGAGAAACAGGTGTTTGCCAGATACACAGCGATGTGGTAATGTAGGCTTCTCTCTTAATTTTGGCCCCTCTCTAATGGAATATCCCGTCTGGGTGCTGAAAACCGCTTCATCACATTTCGCAGGGAATAGAAGCCAGAGAGGAGCAGGGGTGTAACAATCCATCGAGCCGAATTGGTGCACCGCGCTCAATGTTCAAGATACGTCTGCACCGATTCAAACTGTGCATATTGGGCAAAAGTTGAATAGGAATTGTGACTGAATCGATACAGGTATCTCCGTATCAGTAAAGCCTGATACAACATACATATCACATTTTATCATTATTTTTAGAAATGTTGTCAGATTAATTTCCTTTTACACAGATGGCCTCCCCCCCCCCTTCTTTTAATAGTTTTGTGGTAGTTGGCACACAACAAAATGGTGCATTACCACTAACCGGTAAGGAGTATGGATTGGGATTCTTCAAAGTTTAAAATAAATAAATAAATAAAATTAAAAAAAGATAAAAACATTCAAATTAATGTTAATGCTGCCCAGAGTACAAAAGTTTATTGCACTCAGAATCCCATTTTAAAGTCGTTAGAATAAAATTGTTTTTTGACCTAAAGCAAAAAGAGCTCATTTGAATGTACAGTAACCTACATTTTTCTTTCTCTTTCTTCTTTAACTGGGTTGTGTTTATTTATGCCTACAAGACATTTTCTTGTATCAGTGTAAAAAAAATATAGCAGAGTTAAAATTGAAGTTTGCAGTATACTGAATTGATCCACACTGCATCATATCACATCGTATCGCATCAAGACAAGGGTAAACTGTATCGGGTTGAATTGTTGGCTGATTAATATGTAAATACATGTATGTTAGGGTTAGTACTCCTGTCTGTGCCCTTGACTGAGGCATGGCAAGACGAACTAGAGTTGGTCCCCGGGTGCTACATGGCGGCTGCCCACTCCTAGCTACACAGCGAGGATGGGTTAAATGCAGAGCATAGTTTCCCTACGGGAATCAATAAAGTATCTAAAAATTTAAAAATAAAAAAAATAAAAAAAAACTTTCATTGGTATGTGTGACATACTCTAGAACCCTGAACCCGAGTAAGCTGCCTGCGGGCCAGGCCCAGCCCATGAGAGACAAACGTCTGGCTCGCGCAGACCCATTGGCACTAACATACCTGTCATAAATGTGAAATAAAGTGTGCAACATGTGAAATAAAGTGTGTGCTGCTCTACTTTATTTTGACCTCACCCCACACCGTACACTTGACCTATGCCGTAGAGTGTGCATAGACATAAGACGTACCCCACGCTCTCTACAGTCCTTGACTAGACAGAGACACTCACCAGCTAAGTCACAGATAATCAATAACTGTCCTAAACCAAGAACATGGCCCAGCGAAAAAGCGGAAAGTCAACCAGGAAAACTGTCATTTCAGATCTGAGCGGACTGAAAAATTTTGTTTTATTTTACCGGACCATGCCAATGCCAAACCAGCATGCTTGATACGCATTCAGACCATAGCTGTCTGCAAAGCAGATAGTCTCAAGCAGCACTTCAACGTCAGTTTGCTGTCAGTTTTATGTTGTCAGTTTTATGCCAACTACCCTACAAAATCAGATCACCGCAAACAAAAAATAACCACTATGACAACATCATACAAGCACTCCGTTTTTGCTATCTGTAAATCAACATCGGCACAGCAGCTGCATGACTGCATGGTTCATGGAACCGTGGTAAAGCTAAGAAGCCACTCACTGATGCTGAGTTGATTAAAACGTGTACAATGGATATGGTTGGTGAAGTTTTAAGTCATGATGAGAAAAACAAGAAAACAGTCGTGGAGCCATTAAAGCAGGGGCAATTGTTGGCTAACACAGCAACAAGAAGAGTAGAACTTTTACCGGACTTTTTCCAATCTACTCACCGATTTGAAGAAAGCAGAAGCCATATCACTAGCAATAGACTCGCCCTGTGACCGAACCAATATGGAACAGCTTTCTGTGTTCACAAGATTGTTTGATGGGAAGACCTTTCAGGAAGAGACACTATGTTTGCCTCCTATGCCTGGGCACACAATTGGGGAAATCATCTTTAATGAATTAATACAGTTCTTTGGGAAGGATGGCTTGGATGCGAACAAAATTGTGTCCATTGTCACCAATTGGGCTCCATCAATGGTGAGACAACACAAAGGCTTGGTAAGTAGGTTTGCCACTGTTAACCCAGCGCTCTTAGCATTTCATTGCATTATTCACAAATCAGTGTTGTGCACTAAACTGTGTGGGGAAATTAAAGAGGCGATGGATGCTGTGAGGAGACTGGTAAATCTCGTTCGCGAGTGTTCTAGTCTGCAACGTCGCCTTTTCAGAGCATTGCTGGAGGAAGTGTCAGCATAACACAAGTATCTATTGCTGCATAATGATGTTGGCTGGCTGAGCAAAGGCCATGTGTTGGAGAGGATGTGTGACAAGTGCAATGAACTTGTGTCATTCTTATCTGGACCACAGAACCAAAAAGCCCAAGAATATCAGAGGTTTTTAAGTGACAATAAGGTGATGGCATGTTATTTTTTGTGTGACATCATGTCTCGTCTAAATCACCTTAATCTGCAAGGCAAGAACCACACTGTTGCAGACATGTACAACGTGGTTGAAGCTTTCCAGTCAAAGCTGAACCTTTTGGAGAGAGACATTCATGGGAGAAAGTTGCACTTTCCAAGTCTGCAGGAACATTGTGTGAAGAACAAAATGCGGTAGGATCCAGCGATGAAGGATTTCATGATGAGCCTGGCAGAAAACTTAAACAAACGATTTGAAAGCTCTTCTCAACTCTCAGGTGACATCCTCCTCTTCCTGAGACAGCCATTCTTTGTTTTGGCTGAAGGCCAGAGGACTGCAGAGACCAAAAGTCTGGTGCCTTCCATAGATGAGGCAACTCTTCAGATGGAGGTCTTGGAGATGGGAACATCTGATTATCTCAAAGCACAACACAAGGATGTTGGGGTGAGACTTTTGGATCAATATGGTTCCCCAAGCTCGATTCAAAAACATGAGAGCTACTGCAGTGCTCCTACTCACAATATTCCCCTCCACATACATATGTTAGTCATTGTTTTCTTCAATGAGCTCGATCAAGAACCAGGAAAGAAACAGACTCCCAATGCACATCTTGGCCAGTGCCTCAGGCTTGCCACAACAGAACACAGGCCTGACAACAGAAGGATCCTCTGATTGGTGAATGAACATCCATTTATTTTTGTCCATAATTAAATGGTTGGTTTTGGACTTATTTTGTTTCAAGAGGGCTTTTTTTTTCTTGTGTGACTCTCAACACAGGCTTTAAGAATCCCAGGCCTGAATTATAATTACTACTATCACCACTACTACCACTGCTACTACTACTATTACTACTACTACTACTACTAATAATAATAATAATGATAATCAAATGATACATGATCATAATAAAAACAATAATGATAATAATCATCAACATCATCATCATAATAGCAGCAACAGTAACATCTGCACATAAAACAACTTTTGCTGGTGCAATGGAAAAAAGAAACCCTGGATGTTTTGGCCCTTGGCTTGGCATGCATGAGATGATTTGGCCCTTGGGAAAACTAATTGGGGAACCCTGCTCTAGGACAGAAAGACCAGAGATGCAGGCCCCAAGTGTAACGTGTCCAAGTAGAAATCTTGTCAAGCCATGTACGCTAAATGCACACTGGGATAACAGTGACTTTAAGCAAAAGGATGATTGGAGGATAATTCGTTGGGAACATAAATAGTTTTTCTTTATACACAATGTCAAGGTCAACCATGTGAGATCCCACCATAAACACTAATGTTAGTCTTTTAAGTCTCACCTTAAACCTTTTCTTTTTATAAAAGCTTTTACAAATGTTTGATATTTGTTTTTCTTTATTTATACTGTTTTTATTTTTACTCTTATTTGGTCTTACTCTTATTTTTGTCTTGGCTGGTTTCATTTCTTTGTAAAGCACTTTGGAACATTGTTTTAGAAAAGTGCTATATAAATAAAGTTGTTTTTTTTATTAATGCCTAACTTAGTTTAAAAGTAACTTGGTGATAAACACCTAAAGTTGCCATAGGTACAGCAAGTTTAGAAAGAAACATGTTTTATCAATTCAGATTTAGGGGTTCTCGATGTATTTTTTTTTTTTTTAGAAATTATGTTTCCTAGCTCTGATTTACATGTTGAAAAATACAACTGATATATTTTTTCGTCTTATCTTACAAATATTTGTCTGTTCCTTCAGATCTACCCACCGACAGAAGGTTTTTGTTTAATGCAGACTAATAACTGTTAAACATGCAATTTTAGCACTATATTATAAGCACTTGGTCAAGCATTACCTTGTTTTACAGGGTTTCTTTGGAGCAGCGATAGCAATGTCCTACGCAGAGATATAACTGTAAACCTTTCAGCCTGAGACTTTGACAACTGTTATGTCAAGTAACAAAACAATAAAGCGGATTTTAAAAAAAAATTCCCCCCCTTTTCCTCCCAATTGTACTTGGCCAATTACCCCACTTTTCCGAGCCGTCCTGGTCACTGCTCCACCCCCTCTGCCGAGCTGGGGAGGGCTGCAGACTACCACATGCTTCCTCCGGTACATGTGGAGTCACCAGCCGCTTCTTTTAACCTGACAGTGAGGAGTTTCACCAGGGGGACGTAGCGCGTGGGAGGACCACACTATTCCCCCCAGTTCCCCCTCCTCCCTGAACAGGCGTCCCGACCAACCAGAGGAGGCACTAGTGCAGTGACCAGGACACATACCCACATCTGGCTTCCCACCCGCAGACACGGCCAATTGTGTCTGTAGGGCTATCCGATCAAGCTGGAAGTAACACAGGGATTCGAACTGGCGATCCCCATGTTGGTAGGCAATGGAATAGACCACTACGCTACCAGGATGCTCCTATAAAGTGGATTGTTAACTTTAGCTTCATCAGAGCGCGACCTCCAGCACACACTGGGGTGGTTTGCAGCTGAGTGTGAAATGGCCAGGATGAGAGTCAGCACCTCCAAGTCTGAGGCCATGGTTCTTTAGTCATAAAATAAAACAATATATGAAATAATAGCATATTGTTCCCAACTGAAATGATTTAAAACTAAATTTAACATCATAAAATTATTTTGTTGTACATGAAATAACTAGATGAAAAATTAAATGAGAAATAAAAACACTGGGTTACAAGAGAAAACGAGTCAGAAAATGAACAATGCGGCTCTTTCACCCTGACAAAAATGAACAGTTTAAATGGCGCTTCACACTTCCAGTTCATCAAGTAATGTGGCCATGAGAAACGGAAATACTTTTTAATATCAACTTGACCAATAGCAACATAATCAACAATAGATCAATGAATTTAAGGGCTCTTAAGCCATTGGAAACAAAGGCAAATCATTTTTCAAAACGTTTTATGGCTTCATGCTGTGGCAGCATCATGACATTGCAGGTAATGAAAGTAAGTAAAGTATAATTTATATAGCACTTTTAAAAACACACTGTTACAAATTGCTTTACACTCAATCAGAAAAATATGAGTAAATACATAAAATACATTGAACGAATAAAAAACATGGCACAGGTAGTAACTGACCAAGCTAAAAACGAACCAAAACAGAAGCCAGGGATGGGGATCTATAAACAGGCTTGCCTAAAAAGATAGGTTTTTAGAAGCCGCTTAAAACAGTCAAAAAAATTCAGCAAATCTAATGAATTAGGGAAGATTATTCCAGAGGCTTACGGCTAAAACTGCAAAGGCGTGGTCACCATTTGTTTTGCAGTTGGAATGGGGGATGGATTAAAGACCGAGGTTTGAGGATCGGCGTGGTCGGGAAGTGGAATGAGGAATGAGAAGATCAGAAATGTAACTGGGGGCAATATCATGCAGTGCTTTAAATGTAATCAATAAGCTCTTATAGATTATGCTGATTTTTATGGGGAGCCAATGGAGGGACGCAAGAATAGGGGCAATATGGGACCTATGGCTAGTTCTAGTTAGTAGTCTAGCAGCTGCATTCTGAACCAACTGTAGAGAATTTAAAGTAGCTTGGCTGATGCAAGAGTAGAGGGAGTTACAGTAATCTAGATGAGAGAAAATGAAAGTGTGAATTAATATTTCGATACCCTTAAGAGTCAAAATAGTTCAGATTTTTGCAATATTTCTTAGCTGAAGAAAATAGGATCGGACACGCTTAGTAACATGGTGATCATTCTGGTCAAAGATGATACCAAGATTTTTTGTGGTAGGTTTGATGTTTGAATGAAGTGGACCAATAAACTGAACAACTGCAGTGGCAAAATTGCTATTACTACTACTACTACTTTTGGCTGCTCCCGTTAGGGGTCACCACCGCGGGTCAACCTTTTACATCTTTTGCTAACTTTTTTTTTTTTTGCCTTTGCAGTGGCAAAATTCTCAGGACCAATTAAGACAACTTCAGTTTTGTCAGGGTTTAGATGAAGGAAATTAAGGGACATTCAGTCTTTGGTGGCAGCTAAGCAATCATGGAGGGAGGACAGTTGATTCAGGTTAATGAGTTTGGCAGAGAAATAGATCTGAGTATCATCGGCATAACAGTGGTATGCCATGTCTTGAAAGTGACTAAACAAATGACCCAGAGTAAGCATGTATAAAGAGAAGAGGATTGGCCCAAGGACAGACCCCTGAGGGACTCCACACAGCAGAGGAGCTGACAAAGATTCATGATTGTTAATACAAACATTAAAATATGTATTAGTCATATAAGCGTGAAACCAATTTAACGCTGTACCAGATATGCCAACCCAGTTCTCGAACCTATCGAGGCATGATTGATGGTATCAAAGGCAGCGTTTAAATCTAGAAGAATGAGAATATTCACCTTCATCAGCATGCATAAGAATGTCATTGGACAATGCAGTCTCCGTACTATACTTGTGATGAAAGCCAGATTGAAATTTAATGAAAAAGTCATGACCCTCAATCAGCTGCAGGATTTGGTCCACAATAATGTTTTTCAAGGATTTTGGATAAAAAATAAAGTTTGGAAATTGGTCTATAATTCTCTACCCTTGCTAGATCAAGACAGGGGTTTTTTGATGAGAGACAGAACACAGGCAATTTTAAAATACTTAGGTACGGACCCGGATGTGAGTGAGCAGTTGATGATAGAGAGCAGGCTGGGACCTAAGACAGGGAGGATGGATTTTAAAATTTTTGTCAGAACTATATTACAGGGACTGGAGGAGGGGCACATAACTGCTACAGTATTTACAAGGAACTGCAGAGAAACGGGAGCAAATTCCAACATTAAAATCGGATGTCTGAAAGGGGCGGGGGGGTGCATGGGGGTAAAATTGGACCTTAGACCATCAATCTTGTCAACAAAGAAAGACAAGAAATTTTCACAGCCATTAACAGAAGAGGTGGAAATGGTAGGAAGAGAGGGATTCTCAAGCTGATTGATAGTACTAAATGAACAGAAACCTAGGGTTATGTTTATTACTCTCAATCAAGTCAGAGAAGTAAGCAGCTCTCGAATCTTTAATAGTTTGATTCAAATTCGATAATAACTCCATATGGAGTTGTTGAACTTCAAGAGTAGATTTTTTTTCCATCTGTGTTCAGCCTTCCTATATTCCCTTCTTTTTTGACGGATGTTTTCATTGATCCAAGATCCAAGGGGTCGTGTTAATAACTGGGACAGCCCTGGAAGTATATGAAGCTGAAACATCAAGGGCAGATGTACACAAATCATTAAACCAACTAATTTGGTCATTAATGTTGGCGAAGTGAGGAGGGCAGCTGGCCAGACTGGAAAAGTAACTAGAAAACATGGCTGCTGACTGCTTATCAAAGATGTGAGAGTAAATTATACATTTCTGAGGTACTGTAGTAGGTGGTAAAGACCCATCAAAGGTAATATATTTATGGTCAGAGACAAAATCAATCTTATTCAGGGAATTAAGAGACATGTTCAGGGTGGAAACTAAATCAAGGGTGCGCCCACAGTTGTGTGGGGCCAGTGACATGCTGCACAAGATGAAAATTTTTAGAAATGTTTAAAAAATCTGTGACAAATGAGTTAAAATTATTATCAATATGAATGTTAAAATCACAAACTATAAATACCCTATGAAATTTAAGAACAAGAGAGTATAATACCTCAGAGAATTAATTGAGAAAACCTATAGATGAATTGGGGGGGTGGATAAATTATTATAGCACAAATTGGGTTATCACACACAATTTTAAAAGTTAAGATTTCAAAATTGTTAAAACAACCAAAATTGAAAGGAATACAAATGTAATGGTTCTTAAAAGCAGCTACTAACCCCTACCACGACCTGTTAACCTGGGTGCCTTCAGAAAATTATAGCTAGGTGGGCAGAGCTCCACTAGAGGGGAGCACTCCCCAGGTTTAAGCCGGATCTCAGTAAGAAATAGAAAGTCAAGGTTGAGGGAAGTAATTAAATCATTGAGAATGAAAGATTTATTTGACATGGACTGGATGTTTAAAAGAGCAAAAACAACTGGAATAAGGGGTTAGTTGGACTGGAATCATTACAGCAGACTGTAATCAAATTATCTGGCTTGACAGTTGAAGATACATAATGCAAAGGGTAGTGGGTATCAAATTGTGGCCTACTCCTAAAGGGAATATTGTAAGAGCCATGGGATGAGAGAGAACTCACCTTTAGAAGAACCGGATTACACAGGTCAACAGGTGATAACGAACTTGAGACATCATGTTTTAGGTAACAAAAGTTGGTTTGTTTGTTTGTTTGTTTGTTTTAATCCACACCTATAGAAATACCGGGGGGACTGTGGAGAGTAAATAGGAATTTATGAATGCAGGACTGCATGGTGTAATGAAAATTGGCCGCTAACATGCGTGTGCCCAGCTTGTTGGGGTGATACCCTCTCTTTAAAAAAGGAGAAGCGTTCTCAAAACAAATCAAAATTGTCAATAAAGCCCAAATTATGAGCTGTGTAGGAGGACAGGAGCCAAGTGTGGAGGCTCAGGATTCTGCTGAAGCGCCCTACTCCACGGGCCGCTGTGGGAATAGGACCGGAAATAAAAACAGGTTTTCCAGAACTTAAAAAGTTAAATAGGTTGTTAAAATCCTTTTTTGTTAGTTCAGACTGCCAACAAGCTGCATTGTTTTTCCCCACATGCACTAACACTCGGTTGGTAGACGATGGGAGCGAGCTAAGCAGCCCCGGGAGCTTAGCCAGGATGACAGGGACCGTGGCTCCAGGGAAACAGTGTGCAGCTGTGCTACAGAAATGGATGTTCCTGATTATGGAATTCCCCATTATTAATGTAGTTGGGAAGAAGAGGGGATGAGGAGCTGACTGCTGTGGGTTCTCAAGGCTGGAGAGTGCATATGTGTTTCCACAGGCTGTTTTAATGTCGCTGGCTGATGAAGGGGTGTCTGGGCTGGCAATTGTGACGAGGCAGCTACAACAGACCTGTGAGAGGGATTCCCTGCCGACTCGGGACAAGGAAGACTTCAATTTCTGAGCACGGCCTCTCTGAGTCTTAACGACGGGAAGTCATTAACTGGGATGAGGGCCGATGATTTGGCTTTGCAGTGGAGCGGCAAGCCACCTGAACATTGCTAGCCACAAGAGGTGGGGACATTTCGGTGTCGGCAAACATCGTTGTAGGAGAGGGGTTCAGATCAGGAGCATCGGCTTGGTGGGTGTCGTCACAGTGTCACGTAGCGGTTGGAGAGGCTTAGGCCAGAGGAAGAGGCAGCTTCGCCGGAGTCTCTTGCGACTGCAGAACACCACTTCAGCCCAGGAGTCCAGGACGACTGGTGGTAAAGTGTTGAGCAGTAAGCAAGTTGAGGGGTCCCACTGAACTGTGGGCACAAGCCACATCCATGAAGCTGAACAAAAGTCTTTCTTCTGCAGTTCATCAGAAAACCGTCAAATATCCTCTTTAAGGTCAGTGATCTGTCTGTTGGCTTTCTTGAGTAGTACACAGTCCTCACAGGGCAAAGTTGGCATAATTAAATCAGCTTAGCTACCAGGCTAAAAACAAGCCTAGTTGAGCAAGTAGTCGGAGTAAGGAAAGTGTAATCCAAATACGAAAGCAAGCGGGGATGTGTCGTAAAACCGACGGGGCAGAGATAAAATGGTATGTTGAGATCACTTCCAGTCAATGGGTTAACATGGTAAAAATACAGATGTAAAACAAGCCGTTAGCGCCATTAGCTAACAGCTCAACATAAAGGCTGGACCCGTAGACTGTAGACATTAACATCTCGTCACCTTCTTAAAATAATGGCCTACGTCATATTTTCAAGTTCTTCAAAAAACAGCTGAAACTGAAACAAAATTTGTCAGTTTGTTCTGTTTTTTGAAAAACTTGGAAATATGACTGAGGCCATTATTTTAAGAAGGTGACAATCTGCTTGTTGGTAGGTTGTGAAAACAATAACGAAAAAAAGCGAGTTGAAAAATAATCAACTTGAGCCGGTCGTGCAATTTGCTTCTCTCCTTTTCAAAAACTCTAGAAATCTTCACTCTAAAAAGCAGGAATGATGCAAGGAACGTTGTGCGGTGTGCCAGCTGGCTGTCGTCAAGGGTGTGCCAGTCAAAATCAGGTGGTGAGTCAGGTGTCAAAGTTAGCGTGCAGTAGTTCATGTTAAGGAGAGTGGCAACTGCAGACTTCTTCAGTCTGAAGCACAAGATTATAATGTCTGAGGGGAAAAAAATCACCAAGCCAGGTCCATGAAAATTCACCATAATGCCCTACCTTCTGTTTCCGTTCTTTGATTTGCTCACCAAATATTATGGGTATAGGATTTGGTAATATTAATTTTATCTGTAATTCTTGACAACCAGAAACATGAAAAATATTATAAATAATAGAGAAAGACGAAGACGAAAAAATATTTCTGGTTTAGGTTTAAGAGTGGCATGGTAAATCCACGAGCAGATGTGAAATACTACATGCAATACGAATGACAGGAAGTCCCTGCAAGGCATTCTCACTTTTGAGAAACTCTTGGCCAATCAGAAGGAGCAGGTTTGGATAACTCTGCATGTGCCCATGAATGAAGGCAGAGGAAAGAAAGATAATCTAAAACAGATGCTGAATCTTAGATGCAAAGCAAATGACTCAGAGTCTCTACTCTATCTTCTCTTGGCAGACCAAAGGTAGCATGCCTTTACACCTGAAACATCTTACAATAGGAGTCCTGCTCTGACACTATTTAGCTGCTTGTGAGCTTTATTTAGCAATATTTGACCAGGGATTCTACATAAGTACTGAAAGAAAAACAATATCTGTAAAAGTGCTGCATATGACTCTGGGTTTGAATTTATGGGAGACCACCATATGGAGAGAGAAAAGCCCACACATTTTAATCCGTTTTTCTGTTTGTATGGGTAATAACGTTTGCTGATCTCAACAGTGCTTTTAGGGCACCATTACTGTTTTTCAAATTTGATTAAAAAATTTAGCCCCCACTTAAATCGACCAGCTTGCCATTTTGCCAAGTTCTGTTCATTTTCTCCAAATTCCTGCGTCAGCACCAGTAATAGAAGTTAGCTGTCAAACTTCCAAGTATCTATTTTCCACTTTTACATCCAATTTCACAACAGTTACACACATTTTCCCCCTTTTTAAAAAAAAAAAAAAAATAGTTTTCACATGCTCTGCTCTACAATGATCTGAGTATCAGCCAGTGAGATTGAAAGGTGTAGCAAAACTGCAGGAGGGAAGCATTCAAAATCACAACAGGGCATAAAACAGTGCAGCCCATTCCACGTTAGTGTGAAGATGGGGAAAGTTTTCCTGATGTTTGGCCACTGAACAATTTTTAATGCCAAATAACACGATTGTGAGAGTGAAGAGACAGCACGTCTTCAGAGGCAATAGTGAAAGCAACTCAGGAAAAGTATCACGCACCATTAGCTGCTATGCTTTAAGGAGTCATCCAACAGCTTGTCGGTAGAAGGGGGTGGAATACAGCACTGCATTGATCACACGCTCTTTGATATCCCCATGGACGTACAAATTATAGACAAATTCGATTTATGTTATGCTATGAAGATTTATTAATTTGATAGAAACATTCACTGGCTTCTCCATCTTAAATTTCACATTTTCATAAATTGTGCTGCTCATTTTCAAATTAGACATAATGCTTCACTCGAATAACTCATATGACATATTCTTGAGTAAAGCAAACATAAATAAAATAATAATAATTAATAATAATAATATTGAGAATGTTTGTTTACTGGGGATGCCATGCCAGCAGGTAAGTGAGAAGGGGGGAGGCACTGCATGAGTGGGTAAGTGAAGAGAATGCATATGCCGTATGCAGGTGTTTGGTTTCTCGTGTCTGGATAAGTGATTGGGCATCCAACTAATGGTCAGAGAACACTATTCATGACCAAACGTGTTGTGCTCTCCGGAGCAACCCTGTTGCTCATAGCTCTCTCACCATGGAAGTACTGCAGTACTATCCCCCCCGCCTAACCTCCTCATCCCTCACTTTCCCGTCAACCCACCTAACCTTGCTCTTCCCGAACCCTCACCCCACAACCCCCACACCCCGCACCTCATAGTGGGTCAGTCAGCTAACGATCTTGCCGACTAAGGGTCCCCAGAGATATGGTTCAACCATAGTTCAGGCCCTGACTGAGAGAAAAAAAATTAGAGAGGAGAGAGAGAGAACGCCTAACAGAGATGAGAGGTATGTATTCCTTAGCCTCTTGATCATTTGTTATTCTTGCCTTTACCTTGTAATGATGTTTCTGGGTCATAATTGAAAGAAAAATAGTTTGCCAATGCTGATGGTGTAGTCCACGATTTGGAGTTATTGAATTACATTTAAACCTCGAGTGACTTCTTTTACTCAGTATTTGCATCTCATAATGCGAGTGAAGATAGAGTGGGTGCTCAACATTGTAAGTTAAACAAATGTTCTCCCCTTCTTCACAGTAAAAGACTTCTCACAGGTTTTCTGATAAGAGTCACAACATACCAACTAAGTCATACTTTATTTTATGGTATACTAATAAGATGTAAGAAGCCACAATTTGTATCAAATTAGACAAAAACTAGAAATAATATATTATTTATTAGACAGTAAACAAACACAGTTATACCCTAATTAGACACCATACATCTAAATTATGCGGTAATTAGAAACCACATACAATGCCATATTCGGCTCAAAATGTACTATACTTAGACAGTATAATACCAAATTATACTCTAATTAGAAACCAATCACATCTGGTCGCTACTTCACATGTCACTCATACCCTGGATGTTCTCCAGAGTCCCGTGGAGTTTGTAGGTAGTTATACACTACCGTTCAAAAGTTTGGGATCACCCAAACAATTTTGTGTTTTCCATGAAAAGTCACACTTATTCACCACCATATGTTGTGAAATGAATAGAAAATAGAGTCAAGACATTGACAAGGTTAGAAATAATGATTTGTATTTGAAATAAGATTTTTTTTACATCAAACTTTGCTTTCGTCAAAGAATCCTCCATTTGCAGCAATTACAGCATTGCAGACCTTTGGCATTCTAGCTGTTAATTTGTTGAGGTAATCTGGAGAAATTGCACCCCACGCTTCCAGAAGCAGCTCCCACAAGTTGGATTGGTTGGATGGGCACTTCTTTGAGCAGATTGAGTTTCTGGAGCATCACATTTGTGGGGTCAATTAAACGCTCAAAATGGCCAGAAAAAGAGAACTTTCATCTGAAACTCGACAGTCTATTCTTGTTCTTAGAAATGAAGGCTATTCCATGCGAGAAATTGCTAAGAAATTGAAGATTTCCTACACCGGTGTGTACTACTCCCTTCAGAGGACAGCACAAACAGGCTCTAACCAGAGTAGAAAAAGAAGTGGGAGGCCGCGTTGCACAACTGAGCAAGAAGATAAGTACATTAGAGTCTCTAGTTTGAGAAACAGACGCCTCACAGGTCCCCAACTGGCATCTTCATTAAATAGTACCTGTTAGAGCCTGTTTGTGCTGTCCTCTGAAGGGAGTAGTACACACCGGTGTAGGAAATCTTCAATTTCTTAGCAATTTCTCGCATGGAATAGCCTTCATTTCTAAGAACAAGAATAGACTGTCGAGTTTCAGATGAAAGTTCTCTTTTTCTGGCCATTTTGAGCGTTTAATTGACCCCACAAATGTGATGCTCCAGAAACTCAATCTGCTCAAAGAAGTGCCCATCCAACCAATCCAACTTGTGGGAGCTGCTTCTGGAAGCGTGGGGTGCAATTTCTCCAGATTACCTCAACAAATTAACAGCTAGAATGCCAAAGGTCTGCAATGCTGTAATTGCTGCAAATGGAGGATTCTTTGACGAAAGCAAAGTTTGATGTAAAAAAAATCTTATTTCAAATACAAATCATTATTTCTAACCTTGTCAATGTCTTGACTCTATTTTCTATTCATTTCACAACATATGGTGGTGAATAAGTGTGACTTTTCATGGAAAACACGAAATTGTTTGGGTGATCCCAAACTTTTGAACGGTAGTGTACATAGCCAAAAACATGCTTCCTCGACACTCTACTCCCATACCAGTTAAGACATCAGACTATTTAATGCCATGTCACTATCCGACCCCAGTAACATTAGGCTATGGAAGCTGCGAGGACATTGCATCTATATTTCTCGCCTTTAGACCCTTATTAGACTTTCTTAGAGGGTAATTTGCGACATTACAACAGAACTGTACCGTAAACGAAAGTGAAATCCATCTTTATTTTCCACCGTTAGACCCTTATTAGACTTTCTTAGAGGGTAATTTGTGACACATTACAACAGAACTGTACCGTAAACTAAAGCAGCGTTCCTACAGTTTAAGGCAAGTTAGATTAAGATTATTTAAGACATTTGTCATGCCACTCAGAATTAAAGAAGAAGAAGAAACACACACACACACACACACACACACACACACACACACACACACACACACACACACACACACACACACACACACACACACACACACACAGGGACAATTTGCCCAAATATTTATTGTAACACAAATCGTGACTTTTTTGGTCCAGTGAAAAAGTTAGATGATCTACTTGAAATGTTGGGAAAAAAATGTAACACTTTCTAGAGTGGAGCACATGGAAACAATAACATAAAACTCATGAATCATCAGACCCTGAGAGCAGGATAAGCGGTTTGGATAATAGATGGACAGATATAGGATAGCTACTCTACTGCACTAATCAAGTATTTTTAAAAGTTTTTTTAAGTATTATATATTTTTAAGTATTATATATTTTTTAAGTAATACAAAAAAAGGGGACCATAGGGTGTGCTCCAATTATTGGGGCATCACATTGCTCAGCCTCCCTGGGAAAGTCTACTCTAGGGTGCTGGAAAGGAGGCTCCGACTGACTGTCGAATCTCAGATCCAGGACGAAAAATGCAGATTCAGTTCTGGCCTTGGAACAACGGACCAATTCTTTACCCTTGTGGAAGTGCTGAGGGAGGCATAGGAGTTTGACCAGCCAGTCTACATGTGTGTTGTAGACTTGGAAAAGGCCTATGACCGTGTACCCCAGGGCACTCTGTGGGGGGATTCTGTGGGAGTATGGGGTACCGGGGCAGTTGCTACAAGCCATCCGGTCCTTGTATAACCAAAGTGAGAGCTGTGTCCGCATTCTCGGCACAAAGTAAAACAGGGTTTCGGTGGGTGTCAGACTCTGCCAAGGTTGTCCCTTGTCTCTGATTCTGTTTGTGATATCATGGACAGGATCTCAAGGTGCAGCCAAGGTGAGGAGTGTGTCCATTTTGGGAACCTCAGAATTGCATCTCTGCTCTTCGGAGATGATGTGGTTTTGTTGGCTTCATCAGAATGCAACCTCCAGCGCGCACTGGGGTGGTTTGCAGCTGAGTGTGAAATGGCCAGGATGAGAGTCAGCACCTCCAAATCTGAGGCCATGGTTCTTTACTGGAAAATATTGGATTGCTCCTTCTGGGTTGGGGTGAGTTGTTGCCTCAAGTGAAGGAGTTCAAGTATCTCGAGGTCTTGTTCACGAGTGAGGGTAGGATGGAGTGGGAGATTGACAGGTAGATTGGTGCAGCATCAGCAGTAATGTGGACATTGTACTGGACCGTTGTGGTGAAAAGGGAGCTGAGCCGCAAGGCAAAGGTCTCAATTTACCAGTCAATCTTCATTCTAACCCTCACCCATGGTCATGAGCTTTGGGTAATGACCGCAAGGGTGAGATTGCAGATACAAGCGGCTGAAATGAGTTTCCTCTGTAGGGTCTCTAGACTCAGCCTTAGAGATAGGGTGTGGAGCTCGGACATCCGGAAGGAGCTCGGAGTAGAGCCGCTGCTCCTTCACGTCGAAAGGAGCCAGTTGAGGTGGTTTGGGCATCTGATTAGTATGCCTCCTGGGCGCCTTCCTTTGGAGGTTTTCCGGGCACATCCAACTGGGAGGAGACCCTGGGGTAGATCCAGAACTCACTGGAGGACTACATGTCCGGTGTGGCCTGGGAACGCCTTGGGATCCCCCAGGAGGAGCTAGAGGGAGTTGCTGGGGAGAGGGATGTCTGGAGTGCCCTACTTACCTTGCTGCTACCACGACCCGACCCCAGAGAAGTGGGTGATGATGAGATAATCAAGTATTTCATCTTTTGGTGAAACATCACACCATAGGATAACATACTTGCAAAAAACTGAGGGCTCTAGTTTCCAGATGCTGCAAGGCTGGCAGCTAGCGCTAATGCAAACGTAGTGACACTGTAGCTAGTTAGCTGTCACTGTACCCTGGATGACACGGGGAATTGCAAATTCAATGAAAATTGACCATTCAAAACAAGATTTCGTGGTATTGCTGAAACTAGTACCAGGCAATGTATACAAGGCACAGTGTATTTTGTGCAAGAAGTATTTCTAGTGTGTCTGCTGAATGAAATTGTAACACTGTCACATAAGAAGAAGAAGAAGAAGAAGAAAACAAACTCTATTTGAGGTGGCAAACATTCTGCAGGATGATGCCTATCAGCTCACCACACAGGCTGACGGAAAGGCTGGCATGAAAAATGGCAGAATTGCAACAGGTAGAGGCAGAATTGACGAAAGCCTGCAGGTCCATGCCATAGCCGTGAGAAAGAGTAACCAAGTTAAATGCGAAGGGACATCCTCTCAGTATTTTGCAAGCATGTTGTCCTATGATGTGACACTTTACTAAAAGACAATACATAAAGAATGTAGTAGAATAGCTACTCAGAATTATAGTTCTCAGCCAATTGTGCCTTTTTACTGATGAGTCATGATTTTTCTGTTGTTTTATGTTATTGTTTTCCATGTGTTCCAGTTACATTTTTTTCAACATTTGAAGTAGATCATCTAACCTTTTCACTGGGCCAAAGAAGTCATGTTGTTGTTACAGTAAACATTTGGGCAAAATTGTCCCTAACCCTAATTGATGCCCCCCCCAATTTTGGCTATTGTAAAATTGGTCTTAAATTTCATTCTGAGTGGCAAGTTTAAAAAGTCTTAAATCTAACTTGCCTTAAACTGAAAGAACCCTGTTTACAGCACAGTTCTGTTGTAATGTGTCGCAAACAATGGGAAATAAAGATGGATTTCACTTTAGTTTATGGTACAGTTCTGTTGTGATGTATCGCAAATTACTCTCTAAGAAAGTCTAAGAAGGGTCTAAATGGTGGGAAATAAAGATGCAATGTTCTGGTAGCTGCTATAGCCTAATGTTACTGGGGTTGGATAGTGACATGACATTAAATGGTCTGATGTCTTAACTGATGTGGGAGTAGAGTGTCGAGGGAACATGTATTAGTCTATGTATTACTACGTACAAACTCCACAGGACTCCAGAGAACATCCAGGGTACAAGGGACATGTGAAGTAGCAACCAGATGTGATTGGTTTCTAATTAGAAAATAATTTGGTATAATACTGTCTAATTATAATGTATTTTGGGTCTAATATGGCATTATATGCAGTTTCTAATTACAGCATAATTTATGTGTATGGTGTCTAATTAGGATATAACTGTTTGTTTTCTGTTTAATAAAGAAAATATAATTTGCAGTTTTTGTCGAATTTGATACAAAGTACGACTTGTGTCTTAATAGTGTACCATAAAATAAAGCGTGACCGCCAACTCTATATGGCTGCTTAGGATATAATGTAGGATAGACAATGCAGGAGAGGGGAGCAAGACTTAAAACCTAAAGACCAAAGGATGGACTTAACAGGAGGGTCTTTTCCATCTCTGAATAGCCAACGGAAAGTTGACTTCTACCTGTATGATGCCCACCACTGGTGTACACATGGTGCTCACCATTGGTATCAATACGTATATGTAGGGGCCATTAAGGCTTAAGATGGTATTGTTACATGAGGGCTCACTATCATTAGCAAAGTGCCGTTGTTCAGAGGGTGCTACACCAAAGGCAACCCTGCCCTCTGACCTACTTAAGCAATGCACAAGCATGGTTTGTGTTTGTTCATAAGCTTGTCTGTGTGTCACTTGGGGAGAGAGAAATTCCACTTACCATGTGTCACCATGTGTGAATTGGTCGGTAATTTACGCTTTTACTAAAGTCCCAACTACTGGCAACACGGTTGCATAGCAACTTAAAAAAAAAAGACATGGTGAGACTGTGGACAGGTCACCAGCCTATGATATCAACCCCACACACTATCATTTACACATCATTCTAAAAATGAAATGTTGACATGTCTAACAACGTGTTGATAAAACAATTTATACAATTTGTAAGTATAGGGTGGCACAGTGGTGCAGTGGTTAGCATGATCGCCTCACAGCAAGAAGGTCCTGGGTTCGAACCCCGGGGTTGTCCAACCTTGGGGGTCATCCTGGGTCATCCTCTGTGTGGAGTTTGCATGTTCTCCCCGTGTCTGCATGGGTTTCCTCCGGGTGCTCCAGTTTCCTCCCACAGTCCAAAGACATGTAGGTCAGGTGAATCGACCATACTGAATTGTCCCTAGGTGTGAATGTGTGTGTGTGTGGGTGTGTCGGCCCCATGATGGCCTGGCGGCCCCTCCAGGATGTCTCTCCGCCTGCCGCCCAATGACTGCTAGGATAGGCTCCAGCATCCCCGCGACCCCGATTGGGATAAGCAGAATGGATGGATGGATGTAAGTATAGGTTGTTGCTTATTTTACTTTATCAGTGCATTAATAGTATGCTCTTAAAATGCAATAGAACAAGAACCACAGCAAGGTGTAACCAAACATATTATAGTCTGCAAGGAAGTTATTAATTGCCACTCTGGCTTGTACCACTGTTTTCGGAGCAAACTGTATGCATTTTCTCTGCAGTTGCCCAAATAAAAACAAAACATTCACCTGTTGAAAAGTTGTCTGGTCTATAAATCATCAACAGGGAGCAGAGATAGTGCACAAGGTGTTTGGGGAAGATAGAAATGGCTTGTGGGAGCATCAGAGTGTGAACTTGGGTGGCAGGACATGTGCAGTCGTGACACAGCTGTCTTGAGCCACCTGTGTGTCTGTTTGTGCATGTCTGTGCGTGTTTGCATGTGTGTATCTGTTTGAGAATGTGTGTGTGTGCATGTGTGTAGTTGTGTGTTTGTTTGGCAGGTGGTGGGCAGATGGCAGGTGAAAAAACTGTCACCTCCACCTTGCACCTCAAGATTCTATAAGTCTCTGTGCTTGCATGGGTCTGTGTGTGAAGATAAAGGCACTGACTCCCAGCTTTGCCCTGTTAGCTGCAGAGATCTGCAGAGATGACAGACAATACAGCCGTACAACCCAACCTATGCTGTTTGAGGGGCGCTTTCTTACATATGTGAAACTGTTACCACACACCAAACCCATACAGATAGGACACCATTGGAAAACTAAGAGCTCAGCACATGACCTTGCTTATGTCTTGGTGACTTGAAGGCAGCTCAGTGATAGTAATGTAGGACAGGCCTAATGACGCCAAGGGTTAGAGAACTCCGTGAGCCAGTCCAGAAGGAAACCAGCCGAGCTCATCGTGTTGAAAATAATTAATAACGCATTTAATAAATAGCTCATGAGCCACTGATGTACTCTCACCATCTGCTCCAGTGTAATTCCCCCCTTTATTAATGCTAGACAGCCATTAGATGACTATTGAGATGACATAATAATGCATGGCATCATTCACATGCTATTTGTCTCTTCAAATTCCAATCTGGTGCTTTGGCTCTTTCCTGCACGCTGATCTACTGAATGATTTGGTACAATTTAGGTAAGGACTCCTGTCATAACCTTGTTAATCAAGCCATTTTAATATGGCTCTTGGTTTGAGCTGTGGAAATAATGATGTTTTGGCTAGTTCGTGTGTATGTACATATTTTTTTCCCTCTTTGATATCTGGTTTTAGTGAAATATGGCTATGTGTGTGTGTGTGTGTGTGTGTGTGTGTGTGTGTGTGTGTGTGTGTGTGTGTGTGTGTGTGTGTGTGTGTGTGTGTAGTGCATGTTAGTTTTTGACAGACTTCTATCGATAATGCTGTCAGCCAAATCAATGCAATGTTCCTCAAATGTGTTGCTGAATAAGGGTCCCAGCTGGCGCAGTAATCCAATATGTTTTTGCTCGGCTAAAAGCGTATTTTTGCAGCTCTCCAATACAGCTACTTGATCTTACATGAATCATTTAATATATGCACTTTAGTTTGAAGACTTACATTGATTTTAAGTTCACTGCAAAAGGCCAAAACATGACTGAGAATGAAACCTGCTGAATGTTGTCAAGATGCAACAGAGTACTCAATTCTTGGATTGGTTGCGTATATGTTTAATGCTGTCTCCGTGCACTTGCTGTCAGAGCACATTCCCCTGGTTGGCCTCTTATCATCTTTGCCCTTTAAAATTAACGTATATGACATCTTTTTTTTTGTTAATAAAAACTCATGAATACGGATATCCTATGAGGGTTTATAAAAATACAGAAGGATACGACTATGTTAAAATGTGGAACACAGTAGGGGCCATAACTTTCAAGGTCCCAGTCTTGGTTCTTTAACTTTCACATTTTCCAAGGCCAAGTGGCCACATGTGCCCTGAGATACAGCTCCACTAAAACCTCCCATCTCCTGTTGGCTACAGGATTGTTCCCAAGGCAGAGTGAGTACTGTTGGGTGGCGTGAGTTGTATAAGGTGAACTTTTTCTTTGAAAGCTATGTGCCGGTGCAGTTTTGACTCGTATATCAAAGGTGATGTCAGTCAGTTCATCAGTGGGTTTTGCTCTCTCCCTGGGAGCCTTTTGTTTCTCCCTCCATGTTCACAGTAAAAGCAGAAATCTGAAAGGTCTGGCTCAGTGCTCTCTACATCAGGGGGCAATCAGTCACTTTGGATTAGACCACGGATGGCAGGTCAAGAAGAACAAAACCTGTCCTCCGCAGAGAGACAGAATACACCTCTTTTTTTTCGTAGCACACTTTCTCCAAGCCGAGCTGTGAGATGTGGAAAGGTGGGGTGGGGAAAAGAGGTGATTTTAGAGGGGCCATGTACAGATGTCATTTTTCATTTAAGTAGATCGGCACAGACTTTCTTGCCAAAAGACATTATAAGAAGTCTCTGATGAGATATTTGAACAGAGCATGGAAATGTCTGATGCTGAAGTGGTGTGTACTGATTTTTTTTTTAACCACTGAGACACTTCATGAAAGGGAGGTTAGTTTAAGACGGTTTCAAAATGTTTTTAATGACTGCTAAGTAAGGGTCAGGGTTAGACTGGAGTTTTTTGAAAAGGGGCCACAACAAAACATGATTGGCAGTCAGTCCCCAGTGAGGTAAATAGAGGATTGGAGAAATGTAATAAGATGTTGGTGGGGTGGGGTGGGGTGGGGTGGAGGTCCACACCTCCCTCTCCCTACGCCTCTTTGAAGTTCGGAAAATCAATGCACCAGTGGAGTTGTGAATGCCATGCGCTGGTGAATCATTTATACCATTTCTCAAACAAAGAAAGTGCTAGAATCCTCTTGCCAGCAGTCTCTGCCTCTTTGAAAGCTTATGCCTTTGTAGCTTGTGCAACAATATGTGCGTCCAGCATATGTGTGCCATAAATTAAGGTTGACTGGACAAAGCTGGGATTTTGCCCTTGCGCTACAAAAGAGTATTATTGTGTAGCAGAGAGGCAGAGGAAAAGCGAAGTCATCTGCATCTGGATGGAGGAAGAGAGGGCTCTAGCATTCAGACTGAGCTCCTCTGTGACTGCTGAGGCCAGGTCTGCTGCTGCAGATAGACTTGTTCCAGCTCGTAGCCCTCCCCGGCTCCTTACCCTGCCACAGCCTAGGAACAGATGGACAGAAGAGAGGAAAAGAGGGGCGGGAGGAAAAGAACTCCCTGTTCAGAGTCTGGGAGAGGCTTTAGGTGTAGGTGTACAGTTAGTTTACTGTACAGCAACAAAATCACTATTTTCTAGAGCAGCTAAAAAGTTTATTATGGTGATCTTTTGATGCAGGTGTATCGGGGCTTTTAGGAGAGATAAAGTGGATTTACAAAAAGAAAATCTGTGATCAGGCTTTGCATATTTATTATATTTCTCACTTTCCTAATCAGCAGCCTGCTAAAAGTCATAGTTATGAATATTAATATCTGCCCCATCTTCCATACACCCCCCACCCTTCACTAGTCTCTTGTCCCTTATTGAGCCCACCAGTAATGGGCCAAATGACCTCTAGCTCTCCTTACTCTCCTTCATTACACTTAAGTCTCTGGTTATCGGACTGGGAGAAGCCAGAATGGCAGCATGCCATGGTACAAGGGGCACAATTGATGGCATTAAACTCTTGGATCAAACCTTTCGGTGCCCCCTAGGGGTTGAATTCATAAAAATAAAACTATTTGCATATTTAAATCTACACAGAGCTGAAATGCAAACACTAATGAACAGATAAAGTTAAAAACAAGAGTGAAACCGTTGGGAAAAAGTTGTTTACATTACTGACTTAATTACAGGATTGTATTCGCTGCACATATCACTGTGTTAAACTAAATGTAAAACTATAGTGTAAACATGCTGTATCCAGACGTTCTGTTTTGAGGTACTATGGAGAAGTCAGTGTTCATAGCAAATATAACGAGGAATATTGATTCATAATGTAGTTTAGGGACTACAAAGACCTTCATCCCCCTGGAACAGTCCCCGGCAGAGAAAGCAAGTAGAAGAAAGGAGGAGGAACAACACCTCCTGGAGTTTTGCATGCCATCAAATGTGCTGCAAACAGCCACACTCTGCCAGGGGAGATGGGCAAGCAAAAGAGTGATGTGTGTTAAAGCAAATTGATCCTATCTGAAATGGCTCAAAAAACTTTAGCCTAGATCAAAGCTGATGCTAAGGCGCTCAGATCACTGAGTGAAAAGGCAGAGCAGTGGGGGGAAGAAAGAAAAGAGCGGGAGTATCTTGTCCCATCTAATTACAGATTTCAGACAGCTCACCACCAATTATCTCCCCCTCAGTAGCATCTGCCCTTCACATGACCGCAAAGCTAATGCATGGCAAACTCACCACTGGTTTGGAATCTAAAGCTTAATGTATGGTAAGCTCATTGATGCTGGAATTTCCCCAATATCTGAGGTCAAAGAATTCAAGGTGAGACAAGGGTTTGGAGAACGAAAGTATGTTCCTTGTAATTATGTTTTCAAAATAAGTGTTTCCCTTTTGGTCCATTTCTCCTTATTCATGAGCAGTGAGCGTGGTCATGCAGTACAAGAGCCAAGGGTTTAGTGTATGTGTTAGTGAGAACAGTACTTTACATCAGTGCACCTTTATTATACGTGTCAATGAAAAATAACTATGGGCTTTCTGATACTAACTTCCCAACTAACAGTATAGAGCTGAAACAATGACCTGCCCACCCACTTTTTCAGCAGCAAAGGTTCTAGAAGTAAATGCCCCTTTCATTTTCTCTTAAGACGTTTCATAAAATTCCTGTATAGGTTTTAAACCTTGAACCAATCCAACCAGCTACAACAACATTCATGGTCTCATAATAATTGATTCCCAGCATGTCGAGAGAATGAACTACTTTTCCCATAAAGCATGGCAAATGAACTCATCAAATCCCCCCCACACGCACACTTTTAATTGTTTCAACAACTTTGCAATCATCTACATTTTCTTTTTAATGCTTTATTATAGCACTTTGTGATTCGTCTCATGTCTGACAGAGAAAACAGGGTGGAGCAGATTGAAGGCCGATGTAGACAACGTCGCTTCACTATGTTCTGGCTTCCAACCGTGTGTCTTTGGAGTGGCTTTATCCTTCCATGGTATCAGAGATGTCTCTGATTGGCAGAACTTGTTTTAGGATTTTGGGTAGTGTAGTAGAAAATGAAGTTGAAATCAGACTGATTTATGGCTTCTACTGGAACATGGCAAGCTCAAGCTTCTGCAGAGCTCACGGTAAGTCTTGGCCTCAAAAAGCCAACCTAAATCTCAAACTGAGGAATTCACCAAGATAAATCTGGGTAGGATAAATCAGGATTACCAAATTTACAGGGAGATATTCTCCTATTTTACTTCTGGTTCCTGCTCCCAGCTGATGATTTGTTTATTTGTTGCTGTGCTTGCTTTTAACTTGTATTAACTTTTAACAACTCCTTGGGACCATTGGATTATTTTAATTGATTTTATATTTTGCGTCTATTATTTTATGGATTTCTTTCAATCATCGACTCCTGTACTGACTTGATTGCACTGAAGCCTCTGATTCTGAAAAGCTAGAACTGTATATGGCTTGTGTTTAGCCTGGTGGCTAAGCTAACCCAAAAAAAAAAATTATGCCAACTTTGCCCTGTGAGGACTGTGTGCTACTGAAGAAAGCAAAAAGAAAGACTGATCTCAAAGAGGATATTTGACAGCCTTCTGATGAACTGAAAGATTTCCTTTTGACCAGCTTCATGGACGTGGCTTCTGGGCAGTCCAAACAGATTGCTTCTCTCAGAGGAACCATCCAGGACAAAGTTCTGTGGGACCCCTCCACATGTCCACGGCTTTCCTCCTGCTCGACACCCAACCATCAGTTGTCCTGGACCAAAGGGGTGGTCCACGGTCACAAGACAGACTCAGATGGGGCTGCCTTATCCCCTTGCTTAAGCCACCCCAACCGCTATGTGACCCTGTCTCATGACACTCCAGCTGATGTTCCTGCATTTCCGACTCATCCCGATCTAGACCCCTCTATGAAAATGGCACCTGGTGACACAGCAGCTTCCCCACCACTAGTGGCTAGCAGTGTTCAGGTGGCTCACCACCCCACTGTGAAGCCAAAACAACAGCCCTCATCCCAGGTAATGACTTCCTCTTCCCATAATAATATCCTGAAAAATGCCATGATTAGATGCTCTGGAAGTCTTCCTTGCACTGAGCTGGCAGGGAAATCCATTCTCAGAGCTGTCACTGCCTCGCCACAAAACTTGCCTGCTCGGACACCCCATCCCCGGTCTGCGATTTCAAGACACAGTGTGGATTGTTCGCTTTCCTGCCATGAGAACCCACAGCTGACATCTCCTTGCCCCGTTTTCTCCCCAGCCACATTAACAGTTGGGGATTCCATAATCAAGAACATCCATTTTTTTTAATGCAGTCACACACTGTTTCCCTGGAGCCACCATCCCTGATATCCTGGATAAGCTCCCGGCGCTGCTGTGCTCGCTCCCGTCCTCCACCAATCAAGTGATTGTTCATGTGGGGACAAACAATGCAGCTCATCAGCAGTCTGAACCTACCAAAAAGGATTTTAATGACCTTTTTAACTTTTTAAGAATTTGTGGAAAGTCTGTTTTTATTTCCGGTCCTATTCCCACACTGGTCCATGGAGCAGGGCGTTTCAGCATAATCCTCAGCCTCCACACTTTCAATCTGTTTTGGCATCGTCTTTCACTCTTCAGAACTGACAGAGTCCACCCCAATAGGCTGGGTAGCCAAATGCTAGCAGCCAACTTGCAGCACGCCGTACAGTCCTCACCACTTGACTTACTGTTTACATCCCACCCTCCTTCCTGGAACCTCCGTTTTCACCTATGGTGACACCCCACAGTACTGTTCCCCCCACTTGCTCCCCGCAATGACCTCATCTGTCATTAACCCTCTCACCAGGAGTTTTCCCCATACAGACTATTATCAGGCACTGGGCCTCTCATCCACATGACATATCTAATGGTAGAAACAATAACAAGGAAGAGGGTGTGGCTTAGCTGTCTTTTATAAGTTAGGTCTTTTATAAGTTAGGTCTAATTAGTTAAGTTAGGTCTTTTAAAAGTTAGGTCTTTTATAAGTTAGGTCTAATTCCACTATAACCACTCTCAATCCAGATGCACTGTTAAATTCATTCAATGATCAGTGTTAAATTCATTCAATGATCATATCCATCCTTAACCAAATTGCACCGTTTAAAACTAGGAAACAAAAATCAAAAAACCTCCCCTGGCTGAATGGTCACATATTCCTTGATGGCTCATTTGAGTTGTGGTGTCCCTCAAGGCTCAGTTCTTGGCCCTCTTCTGTTTTCTATATACATGCTGGTTCTTGGCCAGGTTATTTAAAACATGATGCATTTTGCCATTTTTATGCTGATGACACTTAGTTATACATGCCACTAAAAGCCACAGATCCAAGCAGCCTGGCAAATCTAACAACATGCTTCGCTGATATTAAATCCTGGATGCCCCAAAAATTTCTTAAATTTAATGATGCTGAGTCTAAGGTCTTTCTGTTCAGTCCCCCAAATTCCATCAGCCCTTTTGAAATTAATCTTGGTCTGTCAAATAGTTTTAAGCAGGCTTCTAGGAATCTATGGGTAATAGTCGATGCCAACTTCTGTTTTGATAATCAAGTTAAAAATGTTCATTCATGTTTTCTCCAGCTCAAGATAATCTCAACAATTGAGTTATTTTTATCAATTGCTGATCTACAAAAAGTCGTACATGCTTTTATCTATTCTCGGCTTGATTATTGCAACACACTTTAATCGGGTATCAGCCAGGGCTCCCTCCACCATCTGCAGTTGGTACAAAATGCCACTGCTCGACTCATTACCGCAACAAAGAGGCATGATCATATCACCCCTGTGCTTGCCTCCCTACACTGGCTCCCCGTTAGATTTCAAATTGATTTTTAAAATTTTATTGCTCACTTTAAGGCCTTAAACGTCTTGCCCCTAAATACATGTCTGATTTATTGACCTGGTATACGCCCTCTCAACCATTAAGATCCACAGATGGAGCCCTGCTGGTTATTCCCAGGTCACAGTTTGTCACAAAGGGTGATCGGGCTTTTGCTGTTAGAGCCCCCCACACTATGGAACTCTCTTCCTTGTGATCTCAGACAAACTAAGTCTCTAGCTTCTTTTAAATCTCTCAAAACGTTTCTCTTTATGAAAGATTTTGGAAATGTTGGATATTTGTTTTTATTTATTGATACTGATTTTTATTTTATTCCTACTTATATGGTCTTATTCATTTATTGTTGTTGCCTCCTCTTTGCTCATGTTCTTTGGTCTTATTCTCATTTTTGCCTTATCTGGTTTTATTTCTTTTGTAAAGCACTTTCTAACATTGTTAAGAAAAGTGCTATATAAATAGTCATTATTATGTCTGGCACTATTATTATTGTTATTGTTGTTTTATTGTTATTATTATTATTATAAATAGAGAATCGCTTGTGCCTAGCAGCTGCACGCCGGACCAATCAGCAAACTTCGAGGAAGGTTTATATGTTTTAGATATTTAGATTTTATTTTTCATTTTCAGTTGAGGTAGCACGGTGGCACAGTGATTAGCGCGGTCACCACACAGCAAGAAGGTCCTGGGTTCGAGCCCCGGGGTAGTCCAACCTTGGTGGGTCATCCAACCTTGGTGGAGTTTGCATGTTCTCCCCTTGTCTGCGTGGCTTTCCTCCGGGGGCTCCGGTTTCCTCCCACAGTCCAAAGACATGTAAGTCAGGTGAATTGGTGGTACTAATTTGTCCCTACGAATGAATGGGTGTGTGCGTGTGTGTGTGTGTGTGTGTGTGTGTGTGTGTGTGTGTGTGTGTGTGTGTGTGTGTGTGTGTGTGTGTGTGTGTGTGTGTGTGTGTGTGTGTGTGTGTGTGTGTGTGTGTGTGTGTGTGTGTTGGCCCTGTGATGGCCTGTCCAGGGTGTCTCCCCACCTGCCACCCAATGACTGCTGGAATAGGCTCCAGCATCCCCGCGACCCCAAGAGCAGGATAAGCGGTTAAGACAATGGATGGATGGATTTTCAGTTGCATTGTGTGAATTTTTGAAGGCAATAAATGGTGAATAGATTTTACAGTTACGATTAAGACAGTGTATCAAAATGGAAGAAGATGAACGTAGTCCACTGTTTAGCAAAAAGGGGACAATTTTGGACAAGGCTTTAGTCTCATGTTAGCTCTACCATTTGCATAGATTTGGAGGGGTCCTCCAAAAATATTTGTCAGTGCATCTGAAAATGGATGCTGTTGTAAGAGGTCCTTATTTGTGGGAAAATTGGCAAAATTTACATTTTTTCTGCATCCCTACCCACCGTTCTCTCTTAGCTTCTCCCTCGTATTCTATGCGGTTTCATTTGAGATAGGAGTTCACAGAAACACTATCAACAGAGATGTGCTCCATCACCTCTAAAGGTGACCACTATTTTCCTAAAAATTTTAAGTATGTCAGCTTTATTTCTGGGTTTTGGTTGGCTAAAAACACGATTCAAACAAACTAAGTTTTGCTCTGTTGAACTTTGTTCAAAAGCGTCTGTTTTTTAAAATGTCAATGTTAGGCATCCATTCGGGATATCAAGTAAATAATATGTAATGTTAGCCACTCATTTGAAAACGTAGTCAGTACTGGGCCTGTTTCCCGTTACAAACTTAAGACAATGATCCCGTACTGTTCGGTTCACAGCTAAGTCACATAATAGTTTTGCTTCACATCTATGTATGACAATGCTCTTGTTCAAACAAACCTGGGTAGGCTTTCTTAAAAACATTAGATTGTAGCTTTAGGTCCTAGTTTTATGTATAGAGTTTAAAACAATTGTCAGGTGCCTGCCTACAAAGCTGAAATTGGATTTACTTGCTGCTTTCAACCCATTGCTTAGACCTATTTTGGATATTGAGCCTAGGGTAGTACTGTGTTCCTGAGCTGCTGGGTGACCTACCCATTACCTTAACTGGCGATACTTTACTCCCACATGGTTCCTCAAAGTGTGAGACAACCCTCCCAACTCAATCAAGTTAGAAGACCAGTTTATGCTGTAGAATGAAGGACACCCAATTAACACTTGCCTCCCATAAATTCTCCCTCCCACTTAATCACTCCTACCAGATTGCTATTAACCGATGAATTTGAAAAAGGACATGGATGAAAGATGAAAATAGCTCAATGACGAGTGATTTAACCACAACATTTGTTATATGTGATAAGTTCCCTTTGGAAAGCATCTACACAAAAGGATTTTAAAGCTACCCACAGTGCCACATATCCCCAAATGTTGCACCTCCTAGTATGGCCATTCAATTTTTCACAAGATTATGTACATATCATTTGAGGACAGCTGTTATTCAACATTGCTTGGATTACTTATTTCATTCAAACTGGATTTAATGCCATTTTGATCATTTCAACGTTTCGCCAAATTCTGACCCATAAACACCAAAAAGAATGTATACATCTAAATAAGACTGGAAACAAAAACGAACTGTGTAATGGCTTAAATTAAAGAAAATTAATATCTGTCAATAAAATTGACATAGTTCATGAAATGGCAGAAAATGCTCATCTCACCAATGCAGCAAAATATTTGGTAAATGCAGGTTAGCAAAGCTCTATTTGACCCCAGATCATCACAAATCTTTTGAAATAAGGAAATCCCCATATAAAGATGAAGCTTATCCCTTTGTATTATGTTTTATTTTCCAACCGCTTTCAGGCAGTCCTTTCCTAATGGTTATGATTGCCATTCATCAAATTGAAAGCTGAGTGAAGAATTGCAATAGTAATTGCTGATATTCTGATGGATTTGCCAATCACAGTAGTTGTGATTCAAACATGAACGTATAAGGTCTTAAGGCAGTTGCTGATGGTCCAATCTAAAGGTTTAGTCTAATATACGTACATGCAAGCAAAGTTTCCACAAACCTTTATATGCACTGCCTAATTTGTGCCAGGTCCTGGCAGAACAGGGTCCAGTTCCTCTTAGTTCTGGACCAACTGTGTCACAGCACCAACTGGGAAGATGTTTAGGGTTAAACACTATTGTTTTTTTGCTGGTTTATTAGTTTCTTCAGAAATCTACTACTTTCGGCTGCTCCCGTTAGGGGTCGCCACAGCGGATCATCCGTTTCCATTTCTTCCTGTCTTCTGCGTCTTCCTCTGTCACACCAGCCACCTGCATGTCTTCCCTCACCACATCCATAAACCTCCTCTTTGGCCTTCCTCTTCTCCTCTTCCCTGGCAGCTCCATATTCAGCATCCTTCTCCCAATATACTCAGCATCTCTCCTCCACACATGTCCAAGCCATCTCAATCTTGCCTCTCTTGCTTTGTCTCCAAACCGTCCAACCTGAGCGGTCCCTCTAATATAATCGTTCCTAATCCTGTCCTTCTTCGTTACTCCCAGTGAAAATCTTAGCATCTTCAACTCTGCCACCTCCAGCTCCGCCTCCTGTCTTTTCGTCAGTGCCACTGTCTCCAAACCATATAACATAGCTGGTCTCACAACCATCTTGTAAACTTTCCCTTTAACTCTTGCTGATACCCTTCTGTCGCAAATCACTCCTGACACACTTCTCCACCCACTCCAACCTGCCTGCACTCTCTTTTTCACCTCTCTACTGCACTCCCCGTTACTTTGGACAGTTGACCCCAAGTATTTAAACTCAAATGCCTTTGTCACCTCCGCTCCTTGCATCCTGACCATTCCACTGTCCTCTCTCTCATTCACGCATAGGTATTCCGTCTTGCTCCTACTGACTTTCATTCCTCTTCTCTCCAGTGCATACCTCCACCTCTCCAGGCTCTCCTCAACCTGCACCCTACTCTCACTACAGATCACAATGTCATCCGCGAACATCATCGTCCATGGAGACTCCTGCCTGATCTTGTCCGTCAACCTGTCCATCACCATTGCAAACAAGAAAGGGCTAAGAGCCGATCCTTGATGTAATCCCACCTCCACCTTGAACCCATCTGTCATTCCAACCGCACACCTCACCATTGTCACACTTCCCTCATACGTATCCTGCACCACTCCTACATACTTCTCTGCAACTCCTGACTTCCTCATACAATACCAAACCTCCTCTCTCGGCACTCTGTCATAAGCTTTCTTTAAATCTACAAAGACACAATGCAACTCTTTCTGGCCTTCTCTATACTTCTCAATCAACATTCTCAAAGCAAACATCGCATCTGTGGTGCTCTTTCGTGGCATGAAACCATACTGCTGCTCGCTGATCATCACCTCTCCTCTTAACCTAGCTTCTATCACTCTTTCCCAAATCTTCATGCTGTGGCTGATCAACTTTATACCTCTGTAGTTGTTACAGTTCTGCACATCGCCCTTGTTCTTGAAAATCGGTACCAGTATGCTTCTTCTCCACTCCTCAGGCATCCTCTCACTTTCCAGGATTGTGTTAAACAATCTAGTTAAAAACTCCACTGCCATCTCTCCTAAACATCTCCATGCCTCCACAGGTATGTCATCAGGACCAACTGCCTTTCCATTCTTCATCCTCTTCATAGCTGCCCTCACTTCCTCCTTGCTAATCCGCTGAACTTCCTGATTCACTATCCCTACATCATCCAACCTTCTCTCTCTCTCATTTTCTTCATTCATCAGCCCCTCAAAGTATTCCTTCCACCTTCTTAGCACACTCTCCTCGTTTGTCAGCACATTTCCATCTCTATCCTTGATCGCCCTAACTTGCTGCACATCCTTTGCAGCTTGGTCCCTCTGTCTAGCCAATCGGTACAAGTCCTTTTCTCCTTCCTTAGTGTCTAATCTGTCATACAACTCACCATACGCCTTTTCCTTTGCCTTTGCCACCTCTCGCTTTGCTTTATGCTGCATCTCCTTGTACTCCTGTCTACTTTCTTCATCTCTCTGACTATCCCACTTCTTCTTTGCCAACCTTTTCCTCTGTATAATTTGCTGTACTTCCTCATTCCACCACCAAGTCTCCTTGTCTTCCTTCCTCTGTCCTGATGACACACCAAGTACCTTCCTAGCTGTCTCCCTCACTATTTCTGCAGTGGTTTTCCAGCCATCTGGCAACCCTTCACTACCACCCAGTGCCTGTCTTAACTCCTGCCTGAACTCCACACAACAGTCTTCCTTCTTCAACTTCCACCATTTGATCTTCGGCTGTGTCTTCACTCGCTTCCTCTTCTTGGTCTCCAAAGTCATCCTACAGACCACCATCCGATGCTGCCTAGCTACGCTCTCCCCTGTCACCACCTTGCAGTCTCCAATCCCTTTTAGATGGTACCTTCTACATAAGATATAGTCCACCTGTGTGCACTTTCCTCCACTCTTGTACGTCACCCTGTGTTCCTCCCTCTTCTTGAAATATGTATTCACCACAGCCATTCCATCCTTTTCGCAAAATCGACCACCATCTGTCCTTCCACATTTCTCTTCTTGACTCCATACCTTCCCATCACCTCCTCATCACCTCTGTTCCCTTCACCAACATGTCCATTGAAGTCCGCTCCAATCACCACTCTCTCCTCCTTGGGTACCCTCTCCACCATGTCGTCCAACTCATTCCAGAATTCAGATTCGCATATTTGATTTGGCAAAGATTTTACGCCGGATGCCCTTCCTGACGCAACCCTCCCCATTTGTCCGGGCTTGGGACCGGCACTAAGGATGTACTGGCTTGTGCATCCTCAGTGGCTGGGTTGAGTTTCTTCAGAAATGTTTGCGCAAATTCCCATGAGATGGAAAGTGGTAGAGACATGAGATTTGACCCATTGATTAGAAGTTGTGTGCAAATGCTGCCCAAGGAACATGGCCCCAATCGACCAGATGAGGGCGCTATAATTAAAGGTCAACTTTGAAAAGTCATATCTTGTACGCCTAGTCCGCTTTACACAAAAATTGGTAAAGAGATCCATCTATCGTCACTCTAACATTTGCCCAAAAAAACTACCTAGTCAACAACCGTTGGGCCAATCATCACAAAACTCACAGGACACATCTACATAAGTACCTGAAACATATTCAAATAAACCACTAGGGGGTGCTATGAATTTTGAAAAACGTGTGTGTGGTATAACACAAACCAGACTATAAATCTGAAATTGTTTCTCGAATCATTACAGAACTCGCAGCATATGTTTCATAACAATGTTGAACCCCGTGTGTAATACTATTTTGAAATCGCTCAATAGGGGGCATCACCGGTTCCAAACACGTGCATGGGCCTGGTAAGAATCAAACAGTTTGTCCAAACATCACCAAATTTGGTGGATATTTTTAATTAAGCTGGGAGGAGACCCTGGGGTAGACCCAGAACTCGCTGGAGGGACTACATGTCCAATCTGGCCTGAGAACACCTTGGGATCCCCCAGGAGGAGCTGGAGGGCATTGCTGGGGAGAGGGATGTCTGGAGTGCCCTACTTAGCTTGCTGCCACCACGACCCGACCCTGGAGAAGCGGCTGATGATGAATGAATGAATGGTTTGATAGTCTACTCTTGTTAATGGGTGACAGCCATAAAATTATGATTTTTCATGTGTAGTATGCTGGGATTTTGGGCACTTTTGTTGTGTGGCTGTAATGAGTTGATTGTGTTCAAAGGCTAGGATATATGTTTGCAAAAACCGTTTGATTGGCGCTCTGTATAAAATACTTATTTATCGATATTAAAGATGTGCCTATATCATCACACACGTAACACCACTGTGGACGCTTCCATGTTTAACACACTCATGTGATGTGACAATATGGCACCTTTCCCTTTACATTTGATGAACTGGATCACCACACTCGGTGTCCCTGCACCTTACATGAAAAACTGCTTATAAACATCCTCCCGAGAAAATCTATGACCTCTCTGTTTGCCCTTTCGGAGGTGACGCCTTCATTCCATCCAACATCTCAGTTATTTGTCCACAGTGATTTAACGTTTTAATTACTGCTCATGGCCTAATTTGCACATTATGATGAGAGCATCAGCTAAATAGCTAAAATGCAAAAGCTGAGCTGTATTATAAGCCAAAGCACAGAAATGGGTTAAGAATATCTGACAAAAGTACTAAAGCCCATTTTTCTTGGCACCGACAAGAGAGAGGCAAAGTAAACAATTATAGACTTGAGCGCTGGAGGAGCTGGAGTGAGGTAGCAACACCCCGGATGGTAATGCGACTCGCTGGCTTAGATAAATCATGCAGTCGGGGGTCTGTGGACTTCAGCAAAGTGAATCAGCCAGATGCAAAAGTATGTGTGTGTGTCCATGAAAGAGCAGCCCTTTCCCACATGGCAATAGGCTCCACTGGAGCAGACAATTGCAATGTAGCCATGTGAGAACAGGGCAAGATGGAGTCGCTTTTGCTGACGGCTCATAGAAAAACTCAACAACTCTGACACAGGAAGACTCTATGTCAGTAGCCACACGAACTTGAAGAACACTGCTGTGAAAGCATGTGATTATTAAGCAATGTTTAAAAGTGAATTTGGGTTTGTTTGTGTGTGTGTGTGTGTGGGAGGGGGGCGGCATCACTTTACTGAAGTTTTTATTAACTCTCATGGAGCTCATATCGCACACACTTTCACAGGTACAGTCTGAGGGGACATGCTGGACTACTGTGTCTGCTGAGGTGTGGGGAGCCTAAGGATGGATTGTATTTATTTGTGTGTGTGTGTATGTGCGTACGTGGAAGTGTGTGTGTACCCAAGTGTGAATGAATACATACTTGCATGTGTGTGAGAGTTAGTGCATGCTTGCAAGAACTAGTGACAGTCAGTGTGCGTGTGTTTGTGCACGCGTCCCCGTTCATTGGTGTCCTAGTGGTTTGCTATTTGTGATGGATGAGCTTACTGCTAAATGGACAGGACCATATCACCACCACCATATTGCCTTCTCATATGGAGGACTCTATGGGTTCATAATCATCTAATGTAGCTCAGCAACACGTGAAGTTAACTTGGTGGGAGTTGACAAACTAAAAAGTTTCCCCGTCAACAAAACAGGATTTACTTTTGATACTCTCCATGTGGTGAAATCAATAGAATACCTTTGAGGCATCCTTTAGGTGACTTGGGCGGCACAGCAGCCCAGTGGTTAGCACTGTTGCCTCACAGCAAGGAGGTTCTGGGTTCGAACCCCAGGCCATCCCAGGCCCTTTCTGTGTGGAGTTTGCATGTTCTCCCCGTGTCTGTGTGGGTTTGCTCTGGTTTCCTCCCACCATCAAAAAGACATGCATCTTAGGGTTAATACTCCTGCCTGTGCCGCTGAGCAAGGCAATGGAAAGAAGAACTGGAGTTGGTCCACGGATGCTGCAACTGCCCACTGCTCCTATACAATAGGATGGGTTAAATGCAGAGCACACATCTGGTTGTAAGAATACAATTCGTTGTAAGAATACAATGACAAAATAAAGTGTCTTTCTTTCTCCTTCTTTCTTTCTTCTTCACTGTCAGTAGTTCTCCATTAAGTCTTATATTATCTCTTAAATCTTTTCCTAACCACATGCGGGTAACATGCCGAGAAAAAAAAATGTGTTTTTTGATGAGTTGGGACCTACAAGTATAAGATCAAATCAATTGTCAGATAGATGACATACAAATCCAAAATACTAATGCATTTTTTTCGTAATTGTGTAAATAAAAAAATGTGCAACTTTCATTTTACAGTGATAAAGATAAAATAGAATACAATTATGTCACACTTATATATCCAGTTTTTCACACAATTTTTAAAATTTTTTTATGGTAGCACAGTCCTACTGTAAAACAGATTGGCAGTGTAACCTTGGCCCTTCGGGCTGCTGCCATTTTCAGATGTATGGATCCAATGTGGAAGCACTGAGCCATGCTGCCGAAGCTGGAGGGCTTCTTCTTCTTCTCACATGGCAGCGCTTATTGGTGACATTAGGTCTAATAGCCATCGGTCCAACCTTTGTGGCTTCACTTAGAGCAACAGCAATGTGGCCTAACGACAACAGTTAAAGTCAATGTACAGGGGCAACATGGTTAGGCACGATGAAAAAAACAGGACCAGATGCCAATATGAGACGGGTATGGTCAGACACGAGGCTGAGCTTAAAAAACACGAGGGGATTTTTTTGGACTGGCGGGCGGGTACGCTTGGCTAAAGACAAGAAGCGGCGTCTATAAAACAGCTCATTAACGGTATCATGGACAAATATATTCTACTTGCTCCCAATCTACCTGTCATTATTTCCTTTTTATGAAATTTGTTTACACACACACACAGACTACCACTACCACAATTATTTATTGCAAAATGTCACTACTTTGGCACACATGTTAATAACAACAATAAGCTTCCCATATGCTAAACGGTAAATATGAATCACTCCACGGGACATAAGGATTTTTTACATACTCCTCAACCCTTCCAAGCATGTAATGTCAACTGTCATGAGGCTGATGTATATTTTTTTGTACCCCAAGACCAGGGGATCAAGTCGATATGTCAAGCGTAACGTAATGGTTTCAAAGGTCTAATAAAGCAAGTCACCCTGCCATTTCAGGCACGGGTGTGAAACAACTGATGGAGTGATTCATACTTACAGTAGCGTGACAGAAAGAAAAAATCGGGGTGAGGGAACGGCTTATCACTGGGCTGTGTCAGTCAAATGTAGATTTTATTGTCTTCGACTGTTAATAATAATGCTACCAGAAGTAGGAAATGGGTTTTATATGCTAATAACACTGCGTGATCATTGATTACTTTACACCCCCCACCCCTTTTTTTAATTTCCAAGAGCTAGCTGTTTCCCAACTTCCATTAATGTGTAAGTATATGACTACTTTTTTTGGGGGGGGGTCCCCCTTTTTGTCCCCAGTTGTATCCAGCCAATTACCCCACTCTTCTGAGCCGCCCCGGTCGCTGCTCCACCCCCTCTGCCGATCCAGGGAGGGCTGCACACTACCATATGCCTCCTCCGATACATGTGGAGTCACCAGCCGCTACTTTTCACCTGACAGTGAGGAGTTTCACCAGGGGGGCATAATGCATAGGAGGACCACGCTATCCCCGAACAGGCGCTCTGACCGACCAGAGGAGGCGCTAGTGCAGCGACCAGGACACATACTCACATCCGGCTTCCCATCCGAAGACACGGCCAAGTGTGTCTGTAGGGATGCCCGACCAAGCCAGAGGTAACACAGGGATTTGAACCGGCGAGCCCCGTGTTGGTAGGCAACGGAATAGACCACCATGCCACCCGGATGCCCTGCCTATATGACTTTTGTACGACTGTCCTGTACAGGCTTCTTTTCACCTTTATCCACTCAAATACACTGCAGCATCTCCCTGGATTCTCAGAAAACACAGCACTGAATTTTTAAACACACACAATCAGCTTTTGAGAGTTTAGATATACGTCAACACTGATGGTTTTCTCCCAGCTACATACACATCTCGTCTTATTGCCCCCCCCCCTCCCCTCCCCTGCTTGCTACCTCTCTCTCCTTGCTTGGATCTATCTCCCTCTCTATCTCTGCCTCCAGCAGATCAAGCCAGTCCTTGGGCTGGCTCCTGCCACAAAGCGTTCTGTAATAGTCTAATTGTGGCTAATGGTTTGTGCAGCTAATTAAAGTGTATGAATTACAGTAATCAGTCAGCCGCGTGGAGGCCGCACTACTGCACAGTGTTCCTCCGAGCGTGCCAGGCCAAGACTTGACATGGGGGATGGGGAGGGAAGAGGCAAGATGAAACACATGAGGGGGGTTGCAGGTACAAAGTACAGACAATTAGTCCAGATAGATACAGGAGGGTAGGAAACTACACAGCATTGAGCGAGTGTGTGTGAGAGAAAGACCAAACAGGGTTGATGTGGATGAAGAAAGAGAACACTAGACATGAAAATATCAATGTGAGATAATGATGTCAACGCTGTTATTTTGATCTTCATCATCCATTTTTAACAATGTTAATAGTGGTTTTCAAATGAAAGATGGCATCTTCGCGTGTAAAAGCTTGAGCTGAGAACAGTCACAGAGAACAACACAACGCTCCCGTGTTGAGCTGATCATGTATGTATTAGTGGCATTGCTGTGTGATGTAGTGTGTATCTTCATATAGGCCCTTTAGAGGTTGTAAAGGTCAAGTATATAGTCAGGACCAGCTCCTCACCAGCCTAAAATACCTACAAGGCAGGGCGTCCGGGTAGCATAGCAGTCTATTCCATTGTCTAACAACACAGGAATCGCCAGTTCCAAACCCCCTTGTTACCTCCGGATTGGTTGGGCGTCGCTACAGACACAATTGGCCATGTGTGGGTGGGAAGCCAGATAGGGGTATGTGTCCTGGTCGCTGCACTAGTGCCTCCTCTGGTCGGTCGGGGCGCCTGTTCTGGAGGGGAGGAGGAACTGGGGGGAATAGCGTGATCCTCCCACGCGCTACGTCCCTCTTGTGAAACTCCTCACTGTCAGGTGAAAAGAAGCGACAGGCAACTCCACATGTATCGGAGGAGGCATGTGGTAGTCTGCAGCCCTCCCAGGATCAGCAGAGGGGGTGGAGCAGCGACCGGGGCAGCTCGGAAGAGTGGGATAGCTGGACAGGTACAATTGGGGGGGGGGGAATCCCCCCCAAAAAATAAAACCTACAAGGCATCCACAGTCACAGATGTAAAAAAACAACAACAGATGAACAAATATACAATTTTAACCCTTCTATGTACATTATTTCATCCATGCACATGTGGTCAGTGATGGATAAATGGAAACAACTTGGCAAAATTTCCTTCTACTGCAGTGCCACTTTCTGTTTCCCGAGAGTCACATATTCTCTTTCAGGATAGAATATAACTTGAATATTCATTATTGCGTATGGCATTTAGATTAGGCATAATGGTGCTAAACCAGGGTTAAAGTAGTAATTGCTACATTTTATTGCCTGTTTTGGCCTACTGCCAGACAGATGGTGTTTGCCAAAATGAATGACACAAAGAGTGACTGGAAAATTAGTAAATCTCGGGAAATTATCTAAAAGTCAATTTCTTGTACTCGCTTATAAATTACAACTTACCTGACACTATATGAATCATCTTAATGCACTAAAGCGCTCCTATGTGGTTTTCCAAACAAGCCGATATATAACCGAGGGAATCGTATGGGTTCTGACTGGTACTGTAAAGAAGACAACCGACCTGCCCCGTGTCCTTAGCAGGAGCCATGAGCTACAGCCCTCTTCCTTGGTTTAAACGCACATACATAATGGCGGTAGTAAAGTTTTACAGGTCTGCTCGGACATCACCTTGTGCACGAGGCCTTTCCTTGTCAGTCACATGGCTATGTTAAACAAATGAGTGCAGTGATCATAAAGATCACCCTCATAAAATACACAAATACACTGATGGGCACCCACAACTGCATTTCACAAATAGCCCACCATGACAGACAATTTTTTTTATGGGGGGGGGGGGGGCGGGTTCCCACTTTTTCTCCCCAGTTGTATCCGGCCAATTGCCTCACTCTTCCAAGCCGTCCCGGTCGCTGCTCCGCCCCCTCTGCCGATCCGTGGAGGGCTGCAGACTACCACATGCCTCCTCCAATACACGTGGAGTCGCCAGCCGCTTCTTTTGACCTGACAGCAAGGAGTTTTGCCAGGGGGACATAGCACGTGGGAGGATCACGCCATTCCCCCCAGTCCCCCCCCCCCCCAAACAAGCACCCCGACCGACCAGAGGAGGCGCTACTGCAGCGACCAGGACACATACCCACATCCGGCTTCCCATCCCGCAGACACAGCCAATTGTGTATGTAGGGACGACCAATCAAGCCGGAGGTAACGTGGGGATTCGAACCGGCGATCCCCGTGTTGGTAGGCGACAGAATAGACTGCCACGCCACCCAGACGCCCTGTGATATAAACTTTTAATCCTCTTAACAGATACAGCAGTGTTACAGTAACCTGAAGATGGTGTATAAGAAAAGCTTCTTTAATTTTGCTTCCTCAGAAGATATGTGAGCTTTGCGTTAGAAAACCAAGCTTTGACAGTCCCAACATTACCGGCATTTGCCCTGGGGGGGGGGGGGGCATTTGCAAAGGATTATGGGAATTCAAAGAGTGTGTGTGTGGAAGAAATGAACAGACTCCCACATTAAGGTCTTGACAGTCGGTGGCGTTCTATCATCCGCACAGCATGAAGGGACAGAGAGGTGAGGAAACCGGAGAGCTATGATCATAACACATTAGTAAAAAAAAAAGAGAGGCAAGAAAGAAGACGTACAGAAGCAGGGGATAGGTCACACAGGGCAACACTATTGCACAGCCTTTGATAGAGTGGAAAAGATGAAGTAGAGAGCAAACTGGAGAAGGGAACTTTGTGGAAAGAAGTTTAGCAAACGAATGATTGACACTCACATCCTCCCCCCTGTTGTTTAGTGTTGTCAAATAAAATGGGAATTGTAGCAGGTTTATCCAAACAATGACCGTGTAGGAGAGAAAATGGATTAATTATTCATGATATAGAGTTACTTATCACACTATATCACACACACACACACACACACACACACACACACACACACACACACACACACACACACACACACACACACACACAATTCTCTGGATGGTGAAATGACTTAGTAACTAGGCGATTTATTCCCTTTTAATAGGGTCTCGATAGCGGCAGCCATGCTCAGACAAATGAGGAAACAAGTCAGAGAGTGACAGTGATATCCATTATGTGTTTAATTATCTTCAAAGTTCTAGTGAAGGGCATTCCTTTGGCTAATGGGGAGACAGTGCTAAGTGCCACAGCAAAGCGGTCCTCAAATGCTCCAACAAAACTGACTGACTGCTCCTTTTAGGGGCCCGGTTTTAAGGTTTTGACAGGCAGGACGGCACCTAAATTTGGCAAATTGGTGCAATCAGTGTCCCCATCGCATGTAACCGACATTTCTCGTTATTTATTTCACTTGCTCCTCCATTTCCAAGTCAAATTCCCTGGGCAATTTGTCTGGGTTGTGTTCGTTTGGTCTCAAACAAGTCTTGCTGATTGGTGTATTCAGGGCGAGATGATTGAGTGAAAGATTCAGGCCTGGCCGGAAATGTCATTCCTGAGTGGGTCTGATTGCATTGTGGTAAAGGATGAATCTGTGCTTTTCCTAATGGAATAATCACACTCAAATTTGTTGGAAAGTTTTGGCAAACATCCCCTAAAGGCCACTGTGGTTGTGGTTTTGTGATTGTGTGCATGTGTGTGTGCCTTTAGGTGGGCGTGTGCATGTGTGTGTTATGGTGTACCAGTGTGAAGATAATGTTCCACTGAGGCCTTTCCCCAGAAACCACACTCATTCTCACATAGAGCCAAGTTAGGCAGGGTGTGGGAGGAGTGGTACCTCTCGGCTCCACCGTGGCACATGTGGCGATAACACACCTGCATGGAAACAGCAGTCAGGCTGCTTCTATACAACTGCTACAACAGTCTCTGAATCTACGGAGCGCTCTCCAAAAAAGAAGAAAAGCTCATCTCACCTGAAAAAGCCAAAATCCCCTCAACTCCACCCCCCTCCCCCTCCATTCTTCAATAAACTACTCTTGGTTGCACTTACTAAATGTGTCTCTGTGATTCACTTTCCCAATGATATTGTGCTTTTTTGAGAACAATTTGCCACTGTATGTGTGTGTGTGTGTGTGTGTGTGTGTGCGTTTGACTTTTTGTCTTGGCATGAGACAAAAGAATGTCAAGTAATATAAACTTTATCGGTCATAACCTTTCCATCAAGGGAATATTGTAAATTGTTGATTTTGGCATTTTTGTAATAATAAAGTTCAATTCATTTAGGCACACACATGTGCCAACACACACACACACACACACACACACACACACACACACATGCATGCCCAGTGAAAAATGAAAGCATAAGCAGAAGGAAAGTGTTTGGGGACTGCAGGCCAGTCGCTGCCACGGCACCACAGCGTCGACAGATGCTCTCATTCATTCCTTTCACTCCCGGCTTAATGTCTAACTGCAAATAAATAAGAACATTTAGCCATGTCTCAGTCACTCTGGGCCTTCACAGTAACTTATTGCCAACCCCCAGATGGGCTATGGCGATATAGAGCTGAGAAATGAGGGTGGGGGATGGGGAGAGGTGTAATTTATCACTCTGTTCAGCTAATGAATGATAGCTACACCTCAGCCAGTGAGCTGGTCCTAATTCCAAAGCATCAGCTAAAGTGTTTGGGATGTCTTTGCCTCCAGGTCACCACTACCGACAGCACTCTCTCCACGTCATAAAGCAGCAGCTTTTTCTTTCATTTAAATTAAAATGAGAAAATGTTCATGTTGATGTTGATTTTATTAACCCTCGGTTGAGGATGGAGTTTGTGAGACTTTGTCTAAAATGAGCAACATATTTAGCATATGCCACATTCTGTTGTGTTCCTTAACAGACTCTGACGCACACACACACACAGATGCTTCTCGAACAATGTACCCGTTGCTCAATAACACTCCGTCTCTCTCCCCTCTGTCTCTTAATGTCTTATCATCATTAAGTAAGAATGCAATTGAACGTTTTTCCCTCTTGAGAGAAAAAGAAATGCATACTTGAGAAGAAGAAATGCCTTTCTCTTTGGGCACCCAGCAGGAGAACCCGTGTTTGTTGTTGTAGAAGTAGGGCTGCAACGATTAGTCAACATAATCGATTACGTTGATTAAAAAATTTGTCGACGCTGAATTTTAGTGCCGACGCGTCGTATTATTATTATTATTATTAGTAGTAGTAGTAGTAGTATCAAAAGTCCCTTCAACTGTCTGGTAAACCACATAAATGTTCATTTGTAACTGCAATGCACTACAGGAAGTGGCTGGGGGCAGTATCGCTTCCATTGTCTGCCATGACTGCATTCTGTACTAATGACGAAGAAAGTATGACTGAATGATGGCGCAAAAGAGAGAGAATCGGTGAAGACGAGGAGGGAAAAAAATGAGACCGAAACTTTCGAAAGTATGGAAGCATTTCACCGAAAATAAACCAATAAACAAGTTAAATGCAGACTCTGTGAAGCAGAAGTGCCATTTCATGACAGCACTACGGCGATGCACGGGCATCTGAAACGCAGGCACCCTGGAGCCGTGACGACTACTCCGGATAGGTAAGTTTAGCAATTTAAGCTAGTTGATATGGTCGTTTGGTAAATTTTAGCGAGTTAAGTTAGTTGACACCCTGTGGATCTTTTGGTAAATTTTAGCGAGTTAAGTTAGTTGACACCCTGTGGATCTTTTGGTAAATTTTAGCGAGTTAAGTTAGTTGACACCTTGTGGATCTTTTGGAAAATTTTTAGCGAGTTAAGCTAGTTGACACCTTGTGGATCTTTTGGTAAATTTTAGCGAGTTAAGTTAGTTGACACCTTGTGGATCTTTTGGTTAATTTTAGCGAGTTAAGCTAGTTGACACCCTGTGGATCTTTTGGTAAATTTTTAGCGAGTTAAGTTAGTTGACACCTTGTGGATCTTTTGGTAAATTTTAGCGAGTTAAGCTAGTTGACACCTTGTGGATCCTTTGGTAAATTTTAGCGAGTTAAGCTAGTTGACACCTTGTGGATCTTTTGGTAAATTTTTAGCGAGTTAAGCTAGTTGACACCCTGTGGATCATTTGGTAAATTTTAGCGAGTTAAGCTAGTTAATACCTTGTGGATCTTTTGGTAAATTTTTAGCGAGTTAAGCTAGTTGACACCTTGTGGATCTTTTGGTAAATTTTAGCGAGTTAAGTTAGTTGACACCTTGTGGATCTTTTGGTAAATTTTAACGAGTTAAGCTAGATGACACCTTGTGGATCTTTTGGTAAATTTTAGCGAGTTAAGCTAGTTGACACCTTGTGGATCTTTTGGTAAATTTTAGCGAGTTAAGCTAGTTGACACCTTGTGGATCTTTTGGTAAATTTTAGTGAGTTAAGCTAGTTGACACCTTGTGGATCTTTTGGTAAATTTTTAGCGAGTTAAGCTAGTTGACGTTAAGGTAGTTGACACCTTGTGGATCTTTTGGTAAAATTTAGCGAGTTAAGTTAGTTGACACCTTGTGGATCTTTTGGTAAATTTTAGCGAGCTAAGTTAGTTGACACCTTGTGGATCTTTTGGTAAATTTTAGCGAGTTAAGCTAGTTGACACCTTGTGGATCTTTTGGTAAATTTTTAGCGAGTTAAGCTAGTTGACACCCTGTGGATCTTTTGGTAAATTTTAGCGAGTTAAGTTAGTTGACACCCTGTGGATCTTTTGGTGAATTTTAGAGAGTTAAGTTAGTTGACACCCTGTGGATCTTTTGGTAAATTTTAGCGAGTTAAGTTAGTTGACACCTTATGGATCTTTTGGTAAATTCTAGCGAGTTAAGCTAGTTGACACCTTGTGGATCTTTTGGTAAATTTTAGCGAGTTAAGCTAGTTGACACCTTGTGGATCTTTTGGTAAGTTTTAGCGAGTTAAGCTAGTTGACACCTTGTGGATCTTTTGGTAAATTTTAGCGAGTTAAGTTAGTTGACACCTTGGGGATCTTTTGGTAAATTTTTAGCGAGTTAAGCTAGTTGACACCCTGTCGATCTTTTGGTAAATTTTAGTGAGTTAAGTTAGTTGACACCTTGTGGATCTTTTGGTAAATTCTAGCGAGTTAAGCTAGTTGACACCTTGTGGATCTTTTGGTAAGTTTTAGCGAGTTAAGTTAGTTGACACCTTGTGGATCTTTTGGTAAATTTTAGCGAGTTAAGTTAGTTGACACCTTGTGGATCTTTTGGTAAATTTTTAGCGAGTTAAGCTAGTTGACACCTTGTGGATCTTTTGGTAAGTTTTAGCAAGTTAAGTTAGTTGACACCTTGTGGATCTTATGGTAAATTCTAGCGAGTTAAGCTAGTTGTCACCTTGTGGATCTTTTGGTAAATTTTAGCGAGTTAAGCTAGTTGACACCTTGTGGATCTTTTGGTAAATTTTAGCGATTTAAGCTAGTTGATACCTTGTGGATCTTTTGGTAAATTTTAGCAAGTTAAGCAAGTCGATACCTTGTGGATCGTTTATTTTCAACGACCGACCGCTTCGTGCTTTAGCCAACTGGTTATATTAATTTATTTCATTTTTATTATGATCGCATCTATTAATGTTACAAATACATTTGATCGAGCTATCAAGCTTAAGTTTCAAATTCATGTTTCATGGGTCATTAATTTAATTTGCCATGGGAACTTGTTATGTTACATTAAGGCAGAGACTGGACACAACAGGGTTACATTCACAGGTGTGCAGACTTGAGCAGGTGAGGTAAAACATGCACTGGAGCCCAGAGCTGGCGGGCATGACAGAAATAATAGCTGACTAATCGATTTATCAAAAAAATAATCGACAGATTAGTCGACTACCAAAATAATCGTTAGTTGCAGCTGTATAGAAGGTGGAACAAAAACCCCTCTCTATATGGTGCTGTCAAAGCCAGCGTAGATCTTTACCCCCTCATGCCCCCAACATTATTAGCAACAGCATTTGTACCAGCATGTTACCTCTCTCTTTGCCTAGCCAAGATGACAGCTGGCATACGCAAACGTCTCTTTTTGGGCGGTTTTACATCAAGACTGGTGGTTTGAATTGGAGCGATTGGGTTAAGATGTGAGCAAAGTGGGGTATTTGTGTGGGGTCGGGGTTAGTTATTCGGGGGGGGGGGGCAGCATCGGTTGACATGACGCGTCGATCTTATGTTTGCTTTGAGGTCACTTGAATTCAATTTCACCCCGGCAACTCCCAGGCTATTCATGTAGCAGAGGGCAGGCAATATGCAAGGCTGGTGGGACAACATGGATAAAGACAGAACAACACACAGCAAGATAGACACACAAGCAAACACCCACATGAACCAAACCTGCAGCAAGGCAGGGATGGTAGCGACTGATCAGAAAGGCCCAGTAACTAACAATTCATTCCTCAACAATACTTTACACTGTTTCTGTTCACAAAATGATGCTACAGTTTATGCCGGCTTCCTTCTGAAAATTTGATGACTTCTGCCACAAGGCCATGGAAACGGTATGCATTAACATATCTTCTTAATGGTGTTCAGATGTGCTGATGCCTTGCAGTATTGGGCAGAATATGAGAAGCTACCGTGTCACCGGTTAATACAAAAAAATCACTCCTCCAAATGTGGTGGATGCATATTTAGCAGTTTAAAGTCTTGTTACAAATGCAAAACATTTACACACACAGGTGGAACGGTTCATTAGTATTCCCAGAAGCTCTTAACTCATAAGTAGCACATGCATATGCAGAGGTGGATCATAAGGCTGGGGAGCCCACGGTGGTTTGACATCAACCATTCTGGCCTGTCGAGACGTTGGTGCATATGTACGCCGGGCACGCCAGCTTTGTTTATTCTATTGACTTATTTGTTCTGTCCATCGACTGCATTGCCTGTAGCCAAGGCTTTCTCTTCTCCCTTTAAATCACCACCTCCTAATTATCTGTCACATTTTCTGCTATCCCATGCCAAAGACACACAATGGCCGATAATGACCCCGTAGACAGCATCTATCAGGCGCTCGGCCATTGATTCCACTCTCTTTCTGTGTGTGTGTGTGTGTGTGTGTGTGTGTGTGTGTGTGTGTGTTTTAGTGTCTATGTCTGTGTGCATCTCTCACTCTCATTTTCTCCCTGTCTCTTCAGCTCACTTGATCTCTCTCTCCCCTCCATCCTCCTCCCTTGTTCAACCATTCCCCATCCTGCCTTTTGCTTTGTTTCTCCCTCGTTCCTTTGTGTCAGTCTCACCACAAGCACACACACACACACGCACACGCACACACACAAATCCAGTGCTAGTCGGCCAGAGGCAGAAATGCATCATCCTAATATATAGTCGTGTGGTAATGCTGCTCATTTGCCTTCCCTTTGTTCTCAATCAATAAAGGTATGCCAATAGCTTTTCTTTTTTTTTTTGGTAAGTGCTGAAGAGTTGTGTAAATATATACAAAAAACATATTATGTCTGGGTGTGGCAGTCTGAAAGGGAGCCAAAACTTGCCACATAAAAGTCGGAAAAACTGCCTCAAGTAGAAGAGCTATTTAGCTGCTGTCACTGGCTGGCTGAACAGACAGCAGGGAGTCAAAGTGGGTGAAGGGCCAATGTTTGGCCAGAATAGACTCCTGTATGACAGTAATGTTGTTGGAGTGTTAGCTGCCTGAGGGTTGGAGAGAAACTCGTTCCCCTCCCACAGTTTCAACTGGCATCTGTCCCCCTTGCAAGCCTCACCCACTGGCGGCCTCATTCTTCCACCCTCAACACCCCCCACCCCCACCCCACCCCTCACGCTTCACCCTGCCAAGGGCGCAGGCGCTCATGGGTCATTACAACGAACTGTCACAGCTAACTGTCACATGGCCCAGGCTGCTAGCGTCACTGTCCCTATGTCCTGATGGGCCACGCTTGTTAATGGTCCAAACATAGCATCCATCTCCTTACCCCCTCCTGACAGAGCAAGCGTCGCTGAGACAAGTCAACTTATTTACCCGTTGAGAGACCAGGAGGAACATGGAGCTTGGGTTCTGTCGAGTCAAAATACTTTTCTCAGGTTTGCAGGGTGAGCGCCTCTGTACTGACATGAAAGCCTGGGTGAAAAGCCAAAAGATTCACATGCTTTGTTACAACTTGATGACAGAATAAGGTTAATGCAAATTGTGTTTGAATTCATTTATTTCTCACTTGGAAATGTGCTGCTGGGAGTATAATGACAATCTGTGACGCCCAGGCTTTGTTGGCGGTTTTTATTTGGCGAGTTGGATTCGCAAGTTTTTAATTTTGGCGATTTTCTGTCTGTATTCAAAGCCTTTTGTGATGCTGAAACCTCCCACCCTGTCTGGGAGTTTGTGTGAATTTGAGTCAGTCAACTGTTGATCAGAAAAGGGAAAAACACTGCAGGGAGGTAATGCTTGACAGCCCCAAACAGGAAGAGAGAAGTGTTGTTTTATTACTTGAGGGGTAATAACAGCACAGATAGCATCTATCAGCAGGGTGCTGGGGAAAGGCAGGAGATAAACTGTGGAGCACCTGAGCACAGATGATGCTTGACACTTCAGAGGAAAAGAGCCCAGGACCACTGACAGAGTTTAGTGATGTGCCCCCCATCACACTATCAACAGATACACCTACAGGAGACAAGAAAAAAATCAAATGCACCAAAATGGAACAACCATGTGTGTCTGTGTGTGTGTGTACATTTGAATTTGAGTGTGTGCAATATGCACATGTTTCCAAGGCCTTATATAGTGACTGCAGCACGGTATGTGGTCACTTTAACAGTATGCTTTTGAATACAGGAAGACAGTCACTAAATGCGACAGAGAATGCATACAGCAGTAGTTGCGCAACTTACAATGTCTGCAGCCTGCTGTGCATGGCCGGTGCTGTGTGCACCTTCAGCTCGCTGACACTCTGGGACCCTCTCCCTGCTATAATCATTTTGCTCACTACCTTCCACTCCAAACCTGATTTGGCCAGATTGTTGTTGTCCCCCCCCCCCTCTCTCACACCCCAATTCCTCCCTTTATGCCCTCCCACGTGCCCTTCTCTATGTCCCTCTCATTCTCCTGCTTTCCCTTACTCCGTCTCTGGATTTCCCTCGCTCTCTCCTCCCTCTTTGTGCTAATGGCAGCGGATTGATGGAGTTTGTTTAGCTTTAATTATACTGCAGGTGAGTGGCTGGGCCTGCTCACTTCAGTGAAGCTCAAAATTCAACTTGGTTAACTTACAGATTGGATTTCCCAAACTGAAATACCACTGTACGGGGGGAACAGGTTTTATTTTGTTGCTGCTGTTGTTGCCTTCCTTTTGTTCCCCCGTGTATTTGTTTTCTTTTTTTCCTGTTTTTCTTTGCTGGACTTTGTACATAACATTCAAGATTTTTGCAGATAATTTACTAGTCTGTTTTAAAATTTGTTTCTTCTCATTTTATAATTTTTTTTGTAAAAACTGTGATTTTCATAATAATTTAAGCTCAAGTAAAATTGTACTCTTAATAATAATCAGGTTTTAAAATGGTGGTATTCTTAATGCCAATTAGAGTTAATACTATTTCCACATTGTTTTCCATCATTGGTCCTACTTTTCAGCACCATGGACAAGGTCATCAGTTGTCCATGCTAGACTGAGCCTCATAACCGATTCCCTGCATTATCATCACTTACCTACCACTGAAAACCAGGGCGCTGCTGGATTCATGCTGCAGCAAACTGTGCCCCTTGGTCTTGTGATCAATGCAAACAATGATTTAAAGCCATTTTGGGGGAACTAAAGGTCAAATATCAAAATTATCTCAAGTACTCAAGTATATACTAATTTTTGGCATTTTTCAATATCTGACCCCACCTGTTCTAGCTTACCAACTTTAACAATATATTGTTGCAATTTCCATCATATAAGCGTTCGATTGGCTTGGTCCATTTGAAGTTATATTTTTAAAGAGTCATTGCTCACTGATAGATAGGTATTTGAGTGAAAACAATTAAGAGCATATGGATTCATTTCAATGAACGACATTAGTCCTTGATGAAATATCAACATTTCTATGCAAATGTAGTAATATCAGCATCCCCTGTAAAACTTATACCAGTGTTGTGCCCCTGCTAGTTGAGCTCTTTCATACATACATATTCTGTCCTACGTGTTTGTGTCCATGTATAAACAGGCCAACAGATAGCCAACATGAAGAATCCCAAAGAAATACAGAGTCCCGGTCCAAGTTGAGGAACTTTACTGAAGAACTTTGAGAATTCAACCTTTTTTGTAAAAAGACGATGCTCTCCAAGGCACAAGCGTAGATAGAAGCAATAAACACAGGAGCTGGGCAAACATATGAAACTCCGCATGGAAAGCTGGACTGTACTGCTACCATGACTATCAGGCAGGAAACTATTTCCTGAATTTAAGTCATGTGAGGAAGGCTAGGGGGAGCAAATAAACTTCAAAATAAAAGTACTCTTCTCACATTCTAATAAAGTAACGTCACACTCCCCACCTGGTATAATTACTATACCACTACCTTAAACTAACATGAGGAGCATGTCCGGAGAACACAAACTAACTCAGTCCATATCCTCAGCAGGCATGAGTAGGACTGTCTTGGAGACAGGCCTCAGGAAGGTCTTTGTAGATCCACATTTTGTGACCTTGAGCTCAATCTTCCTGACCTTTCCATCCTGGCCAGGGAATGTCTTTGTAACAAGAGCCAGGGGCCACTCGTTCCTCATCACTTGATTGTCCTTCAGCAACACTAGGTCGCCCTCCTTGGCGTTAGGACGCATGTCCTGCCACTTGCTGCGACATTGGAGTATGGGGAGGTACTCACGCCTCCATCGGTGCCAAAAGGTGTTGGCGAGATGTTGCACCTGCCTCCACTGCTGGCGGTGGAGATCCTTGCTGTCGAAGGTCCCCGAAGGGGGAGGGAGAGTACACACCTTTTGCGTCAGTAGCGAAGCAGGGGTCAGGAGGAAGGGAGATTCTGGGTCCGAGGAGATTGGTGCGAGGGGCCTGGCATTGATGATTGCCATAACTTCTGCCATTAAGGTAGACAACACCTCATGAGTAAGGCGTGATTGGCTGGTTTCCCTGAGCATGGAGTCAAGAATACGTCTAGAGACTCCAATCATACGCCCCCAGACTCCTCCCATATGGGAGGAATGAGGAGGGTTAAAGATCCATGAACACCCTTCCTCACCCAAGTACTTCCTGACGCTGGGCTCTTCGGGATCTGTGAGGAGCATATGCAACTCCTTGCAGGCGCCTGTAAAGTTCGTACCACAGTCAGAATGAATCTGCTTCGCAGGGCCTCTCAGTGCAAAGAATCGTCTTAAGGCATTGATGGAACTTGATGTATCCATCGATTCGATGAGTTCGATGTGCACGGCACGTGTGCTCATGCACGTGAAGAGTACTGCCCACCTCTTGCTGTTAGCTTGACTACCACGGGTTCGTCTTGTGGTGACAGCCCAAGGACCGAACACGTCGAGTCCTACGTAGGTGAAGGGTGGCTCTGTGCTCAGACGGTCGGAGGGTAGGTCCGCCATGTTCTGTTCGGCCGTCCTCCCTCGAAGTTTGTTGCAAGCCACGCATTTACGGAGGATGCTGTTGATGCACCGCTTGGCTCCGATGATCCAGAATCCTGCTGTGCGGATGGACCCTTCCGTGAAGATACGACCCTGATGTTTGACTCTCTCATGGTAATGCCTCACAAGGAGCGTCGCGATGTGGCTGCGAGCTGGGATGACGACTGGGAACTGTTCTCTTGTGTCGATTGCTGCATGCTTGAGCCTTCCCCCTATCCTCAGAAGACCATCTTCATCCACGTAGGGGTCCAGCTTCCTTAGAGGACTATGTTTGGGAATACTTTTCCCAGCAGCCAAGCAGGTGAACTCTTCTCTGTAGGTCTCTTTTTGCACACAGCTGATGATGAGAGTCTCTGACATCGATAGCTGTTCCGCCGTGCAAGGCTTTGTGGGTCCAGTACAGGTTTTGAGGTTGTCTTCCACAGCAGCTTTTTTGAGCTCCAAGATGCGGGTTAGGGATGCGATAGCTCGTACAAGAGATTTCCATGAGGAGAACCGCTCAAAGCGATGAGATCCCAGGTTAGCTGGAGGGACGGAGAGAGTCGTGGCATGAGAACGCACCTCACTGTCAGAATCCAGGTGGACGAGTTCGTGAGGCTCCTCTTCAGGAGTGTGAACTCCGTCAGGCAGGGACAGGAAAGGGGGTCCTGTGAGCCATGTTAGTGTTTGTTAGCTCGGCGATAGGTACCGATCGGGTAGCATGATCTGCTAGGTTTTGAGCCGTGTGGACGTAGCTCCACTGTTCTGGTTTGGTGAACTTCCTGATTCGCTGCACTCTGTTGCAGACGTACACATAGAACCGCCTGGTCTGGTTGTATATGTACCCTAAGACAACTTTGCTGTCTGTGTAGAACCGCATCTTGTCTACACTGATGTCCAACTCCCTCTCCACCAGCTCCGCCATTTCCACTGCCAGCACAGCGGCGCCGAGCTCCAGTCTTGGGATAGTATGAGCGGACGGAGGCACCAGTTTCGCCTTTCCCAGGACAAAACCGACATGACACTCTCCATCACTGTCGATCACCTTGAGGTAAGCTACCGCGGTGATAGCCTACACTGAAGTGTCAGAGAAGACGTGGAGCTCATTCCTTTGCGCGGTAGATAGGGTGATGGGAGTGTAGGCTCTTGGTATCCTGATGTCTTTCAGGTCTTCTAATGAATCTTTCCACATCCTCCATTCTGCTTCCTTTTCATCTGGTAGAGGGGTGTCCCAGTCGAGAGCTTCATTGCAGGTGAGTTCTCGCTGCAGAAACTTTCCCTGAATGACGACTGGAGCGACAAGACCGAGGGGGTCAAACAAGCTGTTCACCGTGGCTAGAGCACCTCTGCGAGTGAAGGGCTTCTCTGTGGCCGTTGCTCTGAAGGTGAAGATGTCATGCTTGAGTTCCCAGCTGAGTCCCAGGCTGCATTGGATGAGGGTGGAGTTGTCGTCGAAGTCCAAGTTTTGCAATCCCTTTGCATGGTCTTCTGGAGGGAAGGCCTCCAGGACATCAGAATTGTTTGACGCTATCTTATGGAGTCTCAGGTTTGAGGCAGCAAGCATCTCCTGTGTCCTTTCAACAGGTCGATGGCTTCTGTGGCTGACGGGAGCGACTTGAGGCCGTCGTCGACGTAGAAGTCGCGTTCCACGAAGTGCTTGGCATCCATTCCGTGTTCCCTGGAGCCGTGTTCTGCTGCTCGGTGAAGTCCATAGATGTTGACAGCTGGGGATGGTGAGTTGCTGAATACGTGGACTTTCATGCGATATTCGCCAACCTCTTGGTTGGGGTCGTTGTTGTTGAACCACAGGAAACGCAGGAAATCTCTGTTGTCTTCTCGAACGACGAAGCTGTGAAACATCTGCTCGATGTCTGCTATGACAGCCACTGTTTCTCTTAGGAAGCGCAGCAAGACTCCCAGCAAGCTGTTGTTCAGATCCGGGCCAGTAAGTAGCACATCGTTCAGGGAGATGCCATGATGTTGAGCGCTGGAGTCGAAGACAACCCTGATCTTGTCTGGCTTTTGAGGGTGGTAGACACCGAAGATAGGTAAGTACCAGCACTCACTTCCCTCCGGTAGTGGTGGGGCCAACTCAGCCTGGTCGTAATCAAAGATGTTTTGCATGAAGGTGACGAAGCCGGCTTTCATCTTAGGCTTTCTTTCCAAGGTGCGGCGGGAGAGGTAAGTCTGCTAAGAACTTGGTCTCGATTGTTCGGGAGCCGTCGATGAGGGGATCGGAATGGGAGAGGCGCCACCCAGCTGTTGGTGTCGTCCATCACCATCTCTCTGTCCATGAACTCCAGGAACAGACGATCTTCGATGGAAAGCCCCACTTTGTCGTCATCTTTAGTACTCTGGAAGATAGTGCTGACTAGGCTGCAGTCATCAGGGACTGGGGTGTCATGTTTGACGCTGTAAGGAGGAGAGGTGCTGTTCTGTGCTTTGGAGCTGAACCTTTCCTTGACCTGGAGACGGTTGGGGCATGGAGTGAGGAGAGATGGCCTTCCGTTTTCGAGCACGCTGGTGCGATAGGAAGTCACAGCTGCTGGCTTGTGGGCTGAACCCAGGCACACGTCACCTATAACCACCCAACCCAGGTCTAGACGTTGGGCATAGGGGGCGCTGGGAGGACCATTGCGTTGCTCACTGACTTTATGGACCTGAAGGATGTCACGTCCCAGAAGTATCAGGATCTGGGCTTCAGGGTCCAGGCGAGGGATTCTGCGAGCGATGGACTTCAGGTGGCTGTGGTGCTGTGCAGCTTCTGGGGTCAGGATTTCTGACCGATCGTCAGGCATATGGTTGCACTCGATGAGTGTTGGAAGCACCACACTTATTTTTCCATCCAACGACTCCGCCAACAACCCTGTGGCTCTTCTTCCAGATGTCTCAGTGACTCCTGCACATGTACGCCAGGTGAGTTGTGGAGGAGCAACACCTGTAGCAGGCACCATTCTCTTTCAGAAAGGCTTTGCGCTCCTCAAGAGGCTTGCTTCGAAAACCCCGACATTTCTTTAGAGGATGGGGCTTCTGATGGATGGGACATTGTTTCCCAATGTCGTCAGGCTTGCTGCTCGAACTGCGTGACTGAGAAGCTGAGCGGTTTGTTGAGACCTCTGTCTTGTGGGTGGAGACATGCCTTTTGGCGTGTCTTGATTCCTTTTCTGATCGCTCATGTTTTGAGGACCCTGAGGAAGACTTGTTGGACGTTTTCAAGGGAGCTGAAGGGAGAGTAAAGCTGGGGTCGTGTCTTCTGCGTGCCTCGCTGCAGATAAAGTCTGCGAAGAAGGTGAATGGGGGGAAAGAGACATGGTGCTGCTCTTTGTACTGGGAACCCTTAGTTATCCACCTCTCTTGTAGACTGTGTGGCAGCTTCTCAACGATCGGGTTGACACCCCTGGCGGTGTCCAGGTACGAGAGCCCCGGCAGGTAGCCCTCATACTTAGCAGAGTCTAACTCCATCAACAGGTCTCCCAGTTCCCTCAACTTTACGGGGTCTTTCTGAGAGATTTTTGGAAAGTTCTCTAGCCTCTCGAAGAGCGCTCTCTCGATCACTTCAGGGGAGCCATAGCACTCTTCTAGGCGTTCCCAGACAAGTTGTAGGCCCACTACAGGGTTGGCGACGTGCACAGAGCGAATCCTTGTAACGTGCTCTGAGGACATTTTTCCTAACCACTTTGTCAAGAGGTCGAGCTCCTCGCTGGCAGTTAAGTTCAGTCCTTCAATGGCGTTGAAGAAAGAGGACTTCAATGCCCAATAATTTTCTGGGCGCTTGTTGAACTGGATGAGACCAGAATTCACAAGCTCTCGGCGCACCAAGTACCTCGCAATGTCATTTATACCAGTCGTGTCATCACGATGTGGCTGCGGTGAGGCTCTGAGAGGAGAGTGGTGCAGCTGAGCAGGAGGAGGCTGAGGAGGGGAGAGCTGAGCAGGATGTCGGTGATGTACTGCAGGTGTTGACCTTGCAGGTTGCTGTGCCAGAGCTGCCGGCGCTGACCTCGCAGGTTGCTGTGCCGGAGCTGCAGGCGCTGACCTCGCAGGTTGCTGTGCTGCAGCTGGCATTGACCTCGCAGGTTGCTGTGCCGGAGCTGCTGGCGTTAAACTTGCAGGTTGATGTGTGGCAGCTGGCGTTGTGGTTGCAGGTTGCTGTACTGCATGAACATCGTTCGTGGCTGAGAGGTGAGGGGCTCTGAGCGGCGTATATCGTTCAAGTTCTGGGGGCTCCTCGTAACTAGTCTGTAGCTTAGAGTGGTGTTCGACGTAGTCACGTGTGCGTTGAAGGCTGTTACTAACAGATTTGTATCGACTCTTCTCGCTTCCCTCATGATCTTCAAGTTCAGCCGCTTCTTCGAGAACTTGAGCTTCTGCTATAGCTGCCGCTACCTCCTTCTCATGCCCCAATGTTGATAACTCGGCGGCTATTTGAGCTTCTTTAACTTTAATGTCGGCTGCTAGACGAGCTTCTTCTAATTTCAGGTGAGCTGCTATACGGGTCTCTTCTACCTTTAATTTAGCTTCCCATTGACCGTAGGATGCACGTGCGCGGGCAGCTTCGACTTTGGCGCGAGCCCTGATTGCAGCTTTGCCAGTTGAGGAGGTTTTAGATCCAGATGATGAGGCGGAATGTAGAGATGCAGCGTCAGGTGAGCGGACCTGTTTCGTCTCATCACCTTCAGTGTTTCCGTTGGTTACGCTGTTGTCCGTCATTGTTTATTGATCCTGTTGCTGTAGTGCCCGCCGTGAAGTCGTCTTTTTACTATTCTGTCCTACGTGTTTGTGTCCATGTATAAACAGGCCGACAGATAGCCAACATGAAGAATCCCAAAGAAATACAGAGTCCCGGTCCAAGTTGAGGAACTTTACTGAAGAACTTTGAGAATTCAACCTTTTTTGTAAAAAGACGATGCTCTCCAAGGCACAAACGTAGATAGAAGCAATAAACACAGGAGCTGGGCAAACATATGAAACTCCGCATGGAAAGCTGGACTGTACTGCTACCATGACTATCAGGCAGGAAACTATTTCCTGAATTTAAGTCACGTGAGGAAGGCTAGGGGGAGCAAATAAACTTCAAAATAAAACTACTCTTCTCACATTCTAATAAAGTAACGTCACAATACATATGCAGTCTTGAGGGCTTGTGTGTGTCAACTGACAAAAGTACTTGGGGGGCGGGAGGGAGACTCTTTAAGTGATTTTGATTCTTTATCCATTACTGCATTGCACTGATAGAAGTCATAATGCAAGTCTTTCCAGTATTGATGTGAACCCTGATATAAAACATCCATTACCTCGGCCATGCTCATTATCCAACCTTGAAGGCTAACTCTCCAGTAAAAACAATGGCAGGAGGGAGCCGAGGAGAGAGAAAGACAGACAGAACAAGCGATAAAGAGAGTGGGAAAGGAGGTAGTACGAAGGGAAATAAGAAAAAGAAATAGAGAATGTGGAAGTGTGTGAGGGGAATATGTGAAAGTTTGGCACATGGAGTTGAATTCTGAGCAGCAGCTGGTTTCAACAGGGGGGTTAGACCTGGAGAACTACTTCCATTTCATCAGTAGGGATTCACTTCTTTATTACATGGGCTGCTGTCCCCACTTTCTGCTCCCTACTTCCACACAAAAAAGTCATTAAATTAAAAATCTGATGTAGGATTACACTAACAATCTTCAATGCGCTTTGAAATGCATTTTGATTAATTATCAAGTATATGTTATGTTGTTGAAATAATGCTTTGCCTGAGAAAACCCATCCTTAATAGGGTTAGTCTGCTGAATCTTATTCTCTCTCTCTCTCTCTCTCTCTCTCTCTCTCTCTCTCTCTCTCTCTCTCTCTCTCTCTCTCTCTCTCTCAAATCTCTCCGTCTCTTTCTTTCGTATCTCTCTCTCACCCTCTATCTCTTTTGTATGTGTCTCTGGCTTTCGTATCTCTCGCTCTCATTCACTCTCTTTGTCTCTCTCTCGCCGTTTCGTATCTGTCGCTTGCTTTCGTATCTCTCGCTCTCTCATTCACTCTCTCTGTCTCTCGCTTTTTCGTATTGCTCTCTCTTGTATCTCTCCTCCACACGTCTCTCACTCTCTCTCTCGTTCTCTCTCTCTCGTATAAGAGGGTTTGGAGGATTAGAAAAGAGAAGCTGTGTTGTTAAATGGCATGGATCAGGAGCTGACTAGAAGATCTCCCCTACTTGCCTCTTTCCCAGTCATTAACTTACCCCCCATTTCTGCTCTCCCCTCCTCCTCTTTCCTGACAGTCCAATGCCCCAAGAGGTGATCCTCTCTCTCAGTCCTGTCGATCTTATTCTCTGCATTGCTTCCTTACGCCACAGCACTCTTTCACTATCTCTCTCATTCCTCCTCTCTTCGCTCTATCTGGCCTCTACATCTCCTGCCAAGGTCAGCAAAACAAAGCCTAAGCAATTTTCCTTGTGTTGCTGTGGACCACCGCCTATATGTCTACACATGCTTTAATGCTCCAGACCTTTCTGTTTGTCCCTGATACTCAGCCTTTATAGAGTTATCATGATGCTTATCAATGTGAAAGGGTAAATAACAGCCATGATGTGGTACTTATCGGCCAAATAACATGTGCAGCTGAGCGCTGGTTTTTTGTTGTTGTATGATTTCACTAAACCTATCTTTACAGTTCTCCATTGTTCATCGATATGCCACAGTGGTCATGCAACATTTCATTTGTGAAGGAGAAGATACCTGCTTTTTTCAAGAGGATCCAACTACAGACTCCAGCTCTCTCCTAGACCCCTTCTGTAGCATTTACCTGCAGACAACCCCTATGCTAGCTAGCTGTACTCATCTGTCATGTGACGTACAATGACCTGTTGCTAATATTGATTGTATTTTTCATTATTTTGTGGAAGGGAAATTTCGCCGTTCACAGTGTGCACATCCAAGGAACTACTGAAGGTCTATACTGTCCATTAAAACTTGAACCACTTTGGTGTAACTCATAAATACAGCAGAAAACCAGTCTTTCCCTGTTCAGAGAGCCTGTCCCACACTTACTACATGTGCCAGCAAGCTTCGGCTGAGGACGCAACCATCTAGACATGGCGCACCAGCCATAATGCTTCTAATATACTCATTCTCTATCAAAAAATAAAGGAGCATAAAACTTAAATAAAAAAAAAATTTCGCTTACCCATGGCTCGTTCTTGTTCGTTATTATAGTTTATTTATCTTACTATGAAACCGGTGGAAATACAGGGATTCAGTTTCTGTAGGCATGGTAGGACCATATGTACACAGACACCACCAGTCGCTGAAGGTTCTCGCTGTCTCCGGCTACTCACTCATCCCGCTCGCTGTAGCTGTCCGTACAGCCAACACAGCAGCAGCCTCGGCATCTCTCTTTACTGGAATTTTTTTCCAGCAGTGTATTCTAGTTGATACAAGTGCAGCTAAATGCAAAATTCTTCCAGAACATCATCAAAATCAGAGTTATCCAAAAGGTCCTCAGTGGAGACACGCTGATATCATTTTGCATACCAATCGATTTCGGGCGTAACAGCCGAGTGTATTGCTGTAAATATGGCTTCTGTGCCTTTCTGGGAGACACAGGATCCGCTCGACATTGATAGAGAATCAGAATAAAAACGTAACTCCCCGTTTCTCAGCAGTAGTTCTTCCGCCACATAGTGGCATCTCCAAAACATCATTGGACCATGGAAGTAACCAAGGTTTATACAGCTGGCTATGGCAACACAAAAACACTGTCTGCTGGAAGTTACACACATGACAATCCTTTGAGTAATAAATACAGATATGGTTGAAAATGGGTGCAAGGTTCCTATAATGTCTTGACATATATTGATTTGAATCATAAACATTACAACAAGCAAATATCTTTGAATGTTTACTCACAGTTCATACATAAGTATGACCTTAACATATTAATAACACAAGTGTCACAGAAATTTCATTTTGAGATACAATTTCTCCATATAAACCTTCATTTGTGTGTGCCTGTTCATTATGGGATCTTAATTTATTTCAATTGCTATTGACATAGAGTATTCGATGTAGCAATATTTATCAAAAGTGTAATTTTGTTCCGACAAATAGTATAAACAGCGTTACATTTATCAGTCCCTGTAGTGTAGTGGTTTCATTTACACCATTGAAAGCCAGAGATTAGAGGTAAAATCTCATTGGGGATATTTTCTTTTCTTTTTGTAATACGAATGTTCAGAGTTGAGGGGCTCACATGGGACGTTTCTCATCGGCTGGCAGAACTGAGGAACACAGGGATGTCTGCAGTCAAACCCTTCTTGCTTTTTTACCTTCAACAAGTTGCATACTAAAGTTTTCAAGACTTAAACATCGTGAAAAGTCTTAACTGTCGAGTTTAAATGTTTCACATTAGGGGTTGACTGATTACTGGCCCGGCCGATTATTGAATGCGATATTCAGCATTTTCATGATTATCGGAATCATTACTTTTTTAATCCGATTGCCAATAGAATAATTTAAAAATATGCTACTTTGGCTGGGATGCAGCCACCTCTGTCTGTACCACTCTGTGGTCTCGAGCAATGTCCCGCTCACACCATTGTCTGATTGGCCACATGTCACGAGTAATAGCCTATCAACACGCATATGCAGACTGGAACAGCTCCGGTGAGCAAGCGGAGCTGTGTTTTGGATGTTAGGCAGTGTATGTTGCTGAAGTTGCACAAGTAATAGCCCGTCAACACTGAAGGCTACTGCGCCACAGACGGGCACAGAGGAAGGCACTTGCAGACTGGAGCAGCTCCGAGCGAGCCGAGCTGTGGTTTGAAAAAACGAGAGCAGATATTGCCAAAATTGCAATAAACATCACAATCATCTATGCTGAAGTTACAAAAACAACACAATCTTAAGATCTATTTCTATGGTGACAAGTATACCCAGTTTCCTAGTTACACCACTGAAAATGCTCGAATAATACACTTTGACGCAGTGATATACAGTTAACTATAACAATAGTTAATTTATGTAGCAATAGTTATATCTTTGAATAACACTGGTGCCAGTGCAACTGGAACTTATTTTTGCTACCATATTGCAAACAACTACTCACCTGTATGAGCTGATGTTTTTACATGTTATAGCTAGCTGATGGTCATAATAACGTAAGCTAATGCTGAGTCTGAGCTAACTTGAACGCGATAGTGAACGTCAACAAGTTCATTTATTGATGATTTAAGATCATGTTAAAAATGTGTCTTTGAATTAACCATATGCTTACAGGCATTTCAACAAAGTTTTGTGCTGGAATATGAGTTATTCTAATTTTTACTGCAACTGTATATTGGTATCTGCCCTGAATAAACCATATCGGTTGACCCCTATTCCACATTGTGAAGTCCAATGTTCCCATCAGAACCAGTAGGTACATTCCACTACCATCAGCCCAAACCCATTTTGCCGGAAGGAGTTTGCTTTGGGGTGAATTTGATCAATACTGGAGGATCACTGGCTTTTCCCCAGTTGGACACAAGCACCAATTATATCTTGACAAAATAATAAACTTCCTGGTTAAGTTTTATGAGGAGTTTACTGTATTCTGTTCACATATTTTCACCAGCTTGGTTAAATTCATTATTGTCCTTCCAGATGTAATGTTAGTGGACATGTCTGATCATTGTATCTCCCAGGATCAAACTTATGTTGTTCACTCCTCTCCAACTGTTTCAGACTGGATTTGGAAAGGAACATTCTGTAAAGGATTTTACGATATCTAACACAACTTGTATCAACAGCAAATGTATTTGCCAAGGTAGCAAACATTACATGGGTCAACTTGGTATGGTTATTAATCAGCTGGGACCTAGGGTTAGTCAAAATGGGAACACCAATGCCATCTGGAAACTAAATTACCCATTCCTTTTCAATTCACTGGAATAAATGGAGTATATATGATCAATGCAGCCAAGAGGCCCATGGTTAAAATTAATGACCATTGCCCAGCTCCTGTAATTTGTCTGCTGTGGTATTGGGTCGTCTTATTTCAATGTCTAATTTGTTATTGCTCTGAACATCTCTTTCCCTAGGGTGATTTGAAGCGTCATTTGTGAGCCATCACCAGTTGGCCGATAAACACCTCTGTGACTGTCTTGGGCATTTTGTGGAAATGTGGTACATGGTATGATTTTTCATCTTTGTGCACTGGCAGCTAGATTATCCCCATCAAACCCCTCAACCCCACTCCCAGTCTTTGACCAATGGATTATTCTTGATTATTCATGAAATTTAAGTCTGTTACTGCACGGAGTGTGATTATAAATATCACCTTCAATGTGACATTTGATAGAGGCCATGGTGGTCAGTGGCTGTTATGTGCAGAATTGGCTGTTGCTCCAAATCTGAATATGTTATTTAGAAATGCTGGAAAAATAAATTTGCAGCTAGTAATTTGTCCAGGTGTCTCTGTAGCCTGATTATTGTAGACCTATTACATGAAGACTTATGTAACCTTAATACGGCAATTCCTTTATGATAGCATAATCACTTCAGTAGCACAATTTATAAAGCTCGTGAGAATAACATTGCATTTGATCTGTGGAGCTTAGTCTGCTGCGAGGGAGCACTGGTTATTCCAGAATAAGTGTGTTTCAGGGGCGGGCAAGGCAACACTCTGGAGGACTGTAGCTTATCATTTCTCTTTTGTCTATCTCATGGACTATTGATAGAGATACGTACATATTTTCATGTAAAGGGTAAATTCTGGCAAGGGTATGTGATTCTGGTTGTGTACATACACCTCTGGAGTTACCAGAGCAATTGTGTACTCAGTTTAGTCCAGCATTAGAGGTCTACAAGACTGTAGTTGGTGGCTATTAGCAACTAGCTGTTGAATTGAATTACTTGTATTTTGGCATGGACACACATTTCTTGCAAAGCACAGAAAGGTGCATCATTTGAACAGTAAAGTTCATGTTAAGAATTTGATTCAAGTCCTCTGATGTGCTCGCTGATGTACCTTGTTGTCAAGACCCAAAGATACATCAAGAACCTCTGGTTACCAGGTCCCTTCCTTGGTTTCACTCACAGTAGGTGCTATAGTGCAGTATTTAGCTTTCTCAATTACACTATTTATAAATAATTAAAAACAGCTCACTATCAAGAAGCAATCGTTGTAAATCCAAAGAAAACTGCAAAGCTGCCAATTTCATCTCTTGATAGCTCAGTGAAAATGAGGTATCCCCTTGGGGGAGTCAAAGCATTTGAAGGACAATTTCAGATATTACTATCATCATTGTCATCATCATTATTATTATCATCATCACCATCATCGTCATCAATTGTTGTTCTTGTTTGATGTTGGATATCTACATTTCCCTTTATGTCAGTAACAGTGTCCCCTTGATTTGGATATTGGATAAGTCCTTAACTAAAATGTGCCTTGCAAAACAATCAACAAGTGATTTCCGAACATTTAACTATACACTAGCTACTTATGTTAAAACATTAAAGTGTTTATCAACACCAGGCATTTATAGACATACACTATATGGACAAAAGTATTAGGACACTTGGCCATTACACCTGCAGGAGCTTTTATGACATCACATTCTAAATCCATAGGCATTAACATGGAGTTGGTCCCCCCTTTGCAGCTATAACAGCTTCCACTCTTCTGGGAAGGCTTTCCACAAGATTTTGGAGTGTGTCTGTGGCATATTTTGCCCATTCATCCAGAAGAGCATTTGCGAGGTCAGGCACTGATGTTGGACGAGAAGACCTAGCTTGCAATCGCCGTTCTAGTTCATCCAAAAGGTGTTCAATGGGGTTGAGGTCAGGGCTCTGTGCGGGCCAGTCAAGTTCTTCCACACCAAACTCACCCAACCACATCTTAATGGACCTTGCTTTGTGCACTGGGGCACAGTCATGCTGGAACAGAAAAGGGCCCTCCCCAAACTGTTCCCACAAAGTTGGAAGCATAGAATTGTCCAAAATGTCATGGTATGCTGAAGCATTAAGATTTCCCTTCACAGAACTAAGGGGCCCAGCCCAACCCCTGAAAAACAACCCCATACCATTATCCCTCCTCCACCAAACTTTACAGTTGGCACTATGCAGTCAGACAGGTAACGTTCTCTTGGCATCCGCCAAACCCAGACTCATCCATCAGACTGCCAGACAGAGAAGCGTGATTCGTCACTCCACAGAACATGTTTCCACTGCTCCAGAGTCCAGTGGCAGCGTGCTTTACACCACTCCATCCGACGCTTGGCATTGTGCTTGGCGATGTAAGGGTTGCATGCAGCTGCTCGGCCATGGAAACCCATGCCATGAAGCTCCCGGTGCAGTTTTTGTGCTGATGTTAATGCCAGAGGAAGCTTGGAACTCTGCAGTTATTGAGTCAACAGAGCGTCGGCGACTTTTACGCACTATGCGCCTCAGCACTCGTTGACCCCGCTGTGTGACTTTACGTAGTCTGCCACTTCGTTGTTAAGTTGCTGTTGTTCCTAAACGCTTCCACTTTTCAATAATACCACTTACAGTTGGCCATGGAATATCTAGCAGGGAAGAAATTTCACAAACTGACTGATTGCAAAGGTGGCATCCTATGACAGTACCACGCTTGATTTCTCTGAGTTCTTCAGAATGACCCATTCTTTCACAAATGTTGTAAATGCAGACTGCATGGCTAGCTGCTTGATTTTATACACCTTTGGCAATGGGTCTGAATGAAGTACCTGAATTCAATGATTAAGAAGAGCGTGTCCCAATACTTTTGTACATATAGTGTATATAGACATTACTGTATAGACAACAGTTGGGCTCAGTTCAAATTTTGTTTAGGGCCATGTCCTGTTTAACCCTTCATGCAATAAGAAATAGATGTAGATATTTAGTTATTTTCATACAAATATTTATACATGCACAGGCAATTTTTCTGAATTAACAGATGTAGATAATAATATGTGTGCTAAGCAGCAGCTCTGTGTGGGCAGTAAATATTGTTGTTAAGTATGTATTGTTATTGTAAAGCAAACAATTCTAGAGTCATGGGGGGGGGGTTTGGCTTTAACGCTTTCTACATTGTTAAAGATACTATGCAACCTTTTCCAATGGTATTTTTCATCACATTGCATAATAGTCCATGCCTAATGAGGACATTGTTTCTGGCAAATTCCAGAGCGGATTTATCTGATACAGCTTCAATCTAGTGGGCCAGTAGAATAGTATTATTAGGTATTATTTAATTGTCACAAAACAAACATTACAGTTCTTTCTATTAAATGATTATAATACTCCCTAAAGTTCCATGAGACTGGCAATTGCACTTTTAAACGGTGGTGTTATTGCTAAATGGATCATCATTATACCAACTCGGTTAACATCTTGGATAATTCCATAAGGAGGTAGGTATGACAAAATCCTGGCCTAACTAAATCCGAGACAGCAGTGTATCTCATAAATCATCTATGGGAGAGATCTTTGTAAGGCAAACACAGTGAAGGATGAGTGGAGCAGAGTCCAAGAGCAATATCCAGCCCTAGACTACTTTGGTTGGGAACTCCCAAAGGTTTATCAAACATTGATAAAAGCCAGATAAACCCTGGATATTTGTTGCTGCTATTAGGGGGCTGACAGCCATTCTTCTTTTTGAATATACTTTCGGTACGTGCACTTGATATACACTGGGAGGGCAGAAAGAGTAAGTTTCTGCATCGGAAACTAGCACACACAAACACTCTACTGGCCCTACACAGACACACACGTTCACATGCATACACACACACAGCACAACATTACATTTTCAGAAGGAAAAACCAAGGACATGAGGACATAAGGAAAAAGAGATTGCGCAAGGAGGAATTTGAATGGGGTAGTAGTCATGGAGGTCTCCCTCACTGGAAAACAGAAGACAGTCAAATCCACATTCATAAGACCGTTTTTGATGTTCAGTGCTGCTGAAATATTGATTGGAACGTCATGTAGTCAGTTAGGTCCTGCATTCATAACTATTGCCTATAGCATAGTGGGCTGGAGAGGGAGGCAGCTGAGGCAGACAGGACCTCAGGCTAGTGTTTTGGTGTCTGTGGCACCATGTGCAGAGGCACCAACAGGTGGCCGCCATGCTTCAGGGTAAAGTCTCACCTGGAGGGTGCTGCACTGTGACCCCCACGAAGACAAATCAAGTGTTTGATCTCCACGGAGAGGCTGAGGAGAGTTCCATGGTTTAGCTCAAACACAAAAACCTTTCTCAAGTATACTAATGAAACCTTAAAACTCAAGTGCACTCGCCACAAAGTTTCTGGCTTGAGTCTGACAGAAGACTAGGCCAGAGCATGTTGTGCTTCTGTGTAATGACTTTTCCTATGTCACTGAAGAGATACTCATTCTAGTGTTATGTCACTAGCACAAGCATGGCTCTTAGTGCTACTTACAAATATTCATTGTGTCTCAACAGCAATGCTTTCATTTCGTTTTAAGACATGGCACCATAAGTATTACAATAGTAGCACAGTTGGTGCCACTTACAAATGTCTGTTGTGTCTTATTGGCAATGTTTTCATTTCCTTTGGCACCCCCTGAAGCTAGCCTAAATTTCACAAATTCGTTTTTCGCTATGAGAGATAGTCTGGAAAGCATCCACTGAGGAGAGATTTGCATTGCTGCTGCTGTACAATTAGTTTCATCAGAGACATTTACAAAATGGAAAGAATGGTGCACAGACAATAATAACTAGCTATGTCAACTGATCTGCTAACGGTAGTGGTGTTTACTACTAGCAGACCAGTGCATGTGGAAACATGGCGCTCCACTTCTACATCATAGGGTTTGCAGCTGTGATTGGTTAAAGACTGATCCAAGTGCCTGAAAGCTAATTTTGGTTTAGGTCCATTAACAACACCCCTACCATAAACAAATGCCTACTGAGCTGTGCCAGACCACAATGAGCCAAGTGAAATTTGTGGGCTGGCTTTGTGAGGCTCCCATACTAAACAGAGACACAACTGAGTGAAAATTGCCCTGTTGGCAGCTAAAAAGAAACACCTGACATTGGGGCTATAAGCAGTTCGCTGGTGCTGTTTGTCACTCTGAAAAATCCACCCATAATTTTATCTCATCACCTTTGAATATCTATTTTTATGCATGCTACTGATTAATTTGGAATAACAAACATCTTTCTTATTATTATTATTTGGTAGGGTGTAAAGCAGCTAGAAACAGCTTTAATTCCAATGGTGGTAAGTAATTTTCATTAAATGTCAATTTGTTATTAATTCAGAGCAAAGCTGAAATCAAATAGTGTCCATTAATCACTGTGCCGTCCAGCGGGCTGCTAATTAAAATGTTGGGGGCGAGCTCGTTAGTCACCGGCAGACCTGATTGTTAATGTCGACTCATTGTCCTCCTCCACCATGCTATCATTTATTTTCTTTGGTCTTCTTGTAAACTCCTGTTAATTATTAAATTGCTTTTTTTGGATCCTCTGTGACACTGTTCAGATAGCCATCAAACGGTTGCCACAGAAGTTGTACTCAGGGCTCTGTGATGCTCACACAGCCATACTGGATGTCCTTATTTGCTTGGCTATAAGGTGCAGGATGGTGATGATCACATTGTCAGCAAGGCTGTCATTGGAAGCCTATTATAGGTTTGATAAAAGGCGCATTGTGGACTCATGGGCTATCTTATTTCAAGTGTCCCATGAATGCTTTTGTCATGCTTCTGCTGTTGAGCCCCTGCAAGTTCTGAGCATGTGCAAAAATAATCAACCGTCTCAAAAACGTTCCATGTAAAGTAATAATGAAACCATCTTACAAAAAGCAAAAATGTCTGAGAACGTATTTGCTGCTTTTTGGCTCTTTTGTTGAACTTATTCTCATCGTAGCTTACCCGGCTTACAAAATATTAGTTCCTTAAAAGGCTAGTTCCTTCTGTATTTTAACAACAGTGCTGTTTTTTTCAAAGCGCTTAAATCTGCATGTTCATGACTGAATAATTACCACTACGCCTTCTAAAAGTTATCTCCTATTCCTGAAGCACTGAGTGCCGAAGAGCAAGGTTTGTGCCTTAGATCAGTACACCTTGGCCAGGGATATAACCTGTTTTCCTACCCCTCAATTATGCATGTTATCCGCCAGCAGCCATGTGTCACTGTCAGTACCTTTTCCCAGCATTCAGTGGCAGTCTGTGTGGGATTAGTGTGTGTTAAATAATGCAGCATTGAAAGGTCAGGGGGGAGACGCAGGGGGGGTTCGATGGTTTGGATGCATGGCAATCGAGGGGTTTAGCTGAGGCCCTAAGACAGTGCTGTTAATTTCCAGGTCAATTCCAATAATGAAATGCATACGGTAAATGTCAAACAGCAGCACTCGACAAATTTTCCACCTCAGTTGGGAAATAATGCATAGCTTTCTTTAAGAACACCATTAAATCCTCAGAACAGGAGAAAAGTGTGACTGAAACAGCCGTAGCTACAAATCTAAAATTGTCTTAGACCAACCTGTTTGGCATCTTTCCTTTAATCAAGACATGTGGCCACAACATTAATATGGCTAGCCAGTGGAGTGCATTGTTATTTAGGATATTAAAAATACAGCAACATTTAGACGCACATTGAATGTAATCTCTACTACTACTACTACTTTTGGCTGCTCCCGTTAGGGGCCGCCACACAGATCATCCATTTCGATCTCTTTCTGTCCTCTGCATCTTCCTCTGTCACATCAGCCACCTGCATGTCCTCCCTCACTACATCCATAAACCTCCTCTTTGGCCTTACTCTTTTCCTCTTCCCTGGCAGCTCCATATTGAGCATCCTTCTCCCAATATACCCAGCATCTCTCCTCCACACATGTCCAAGCCATCTCAATCTTGCCTCTCTTGCTTTGTCTCCAACCGTCCAACCTGAGCTGTCCCTCTAATATATTCCTTAATCATGTTCTTCTTCGTCAGTCCCAATGAAAATCTTAGCATCTTCAACTCTGCCACCTCCAGCTCTGCCTCCTGTCTTTTCATCAGTTCCACTGTCTCCAAACCATACAACATAGCTGGTCTCACAACCATCTTGTAAACCTTCCCTTTAACTCTGGCTGGTACCCTTCTGTCGCAAATCACTCCTGACACTCTTCTCCACCCACTCCACCCTGTCTGCACTCTCTTCTGCACTCCCCATTACTTTGAACAGTTGACCCCCAAGTATTTAAAATCGTACGCCTTCGTCACGTCTACTCCTCGCATCCTCACCATTCTGCTGTCCTCCCGCTCATTCACGCATAGGTATTCCGTCTTGCTCCTACTGACTTTCATTCCTCTTCTCTCCAGTGCATACCTCCACCTCTCCAGGCTCTCCTCAACCTGCACCCTACTTTTGCTACAGATCACAATGTCTTCTGCGAACAGCATAGCCCACAGTGACTCCTTCCAGACCCTGCCATCTTCCCACATATTTCCAGTGTGGGAAGATGGTGGCACGCGCTTACGTTTGCGGTGGCCTCACACAGTACCGACTATGCAGTGTCTTTGTCCACATCTGTGTGTAAGTTTGTGTCATCATGTGAAGTTTTTATTTTGATCAGCGATTTTGTTTAATGGCTGGGAGAGCCGGCGTTGATCAGCTGAGAGAGCTTGGTCTGCTGCGTCCTGATGGCCCAGGGACTATGGCCCTGCCCGGAGCTATACCCAAGAGGAAACACCGAGGATGGTCTGACATGGCGCGGAAGTAGGGCAGACTAAGCTAACTGCTAGCCCATGCAGACTGGCAGTTCCAATAACACAGAGCTAACACCGAGGGTGGTCTGGCGGTGGCCTCGCCCAGCGTTGACTGTGCAGTGTTTTTGGTCTGCGTTTGTGTTGTCATGTGGAGTGCGGGGGAGGTGTGTCAAAGGTGTCTGGCTGGGAGAGATAGTGTTGGATTGGCTGAGGGAGCCAAGTCTGCTGCATCCTGTGGGCCCAAGGATCACGGCCCTGCCCAGAGTTGCACCCAAAGAGGAAACACTGAGTGGGGCCTGACACGATGCGAGAGCGGGGCAGGCTAAGATAACTGCTATGCCATGCAGACCGGCAGTTCCGACAGTCATCCTCACTGATGTTCATTCTCTGACAGTGGAATTTTTTGGAATGTGTTGCACTGGGTGGACTGTGTTGTTAACTGTTTGTGTTTTTTTTTTTGCTTCTCTATTTTTGTGTTTTTGGTGGTGCTGTTTTTGGGGAAGTTTTTATGTGTTTTTGTCTTTTGTGTTGCACTGCTGTGGGCTGCTGGTGGGAAATTAAATTTAGTTTCTTTTGTGTACGCAAGTACATGAAATGAAATGACAATAAATTGTTCCGGATTCCTGCCTGAGCTCATCCGTCAACCTGTCCATCACCATTGCAAACAACAAAGGGCTCAGAGCCGATCCTTGATGTAATCCCACCTCCACCTTGAAGACATTTAGACACAACTTGAGTGTAATCTGATAGGATAAGATTTAGGTTAAGTTAGTTTCTTTGCAGTTGGTATGCTTTATACTTATTAAGACAAATCAAAAGTCAAAATGTAGCAATGTATTAATGTCACTGTCTTGGGTCAATTCAAGTACAGGCAGTCTCCAGATTACAATCGAGTTCCATTTTTGAGTCAATTTGTAAACCGAATTTGTATGTAAGTTGGAACAGTTACATACAGTTCACATCTAGTGTCAATAAGTCAAATGGTTGTCTTAGTATATAGTATTGTAGTAAATTCAGGAGGTAGCCAGGAATCTGCCGCAGCCGGGAATCTACAGTATATATTTTATCTAAAACATAAATATGATAATGCAGTAACAATAATAAATGTAACTACAGTACAGTGTTTATAATTGAGAGAGAATGTGTGTATAAATATAAAAAACATTAAAGAAACAGTTCTTACATTTCAAACCCCCCACCTGCAACTGTCCTCGGAGCAGGTCACAACCACGCCAGAAACGAGAGCTCGCTCAAGGCTCGCTCCCCACCCTCACTTACCCAGTGAGGCGGCATTTCAGAGAGCAAATAGTGACTTCTGGTGAGATTTTTTTTGGTAATACTGCATGTTGTAGTGACCGCTAATGGATGGAGCAGTGTGGCAGAAGACCACTTTAAAAAAAAACAATTAATCTAGGTAAGATGAAACAAATTATGACCTTCAACAGTTCCTTGAGGAGGCTACTGCCCTGGATCATTGAGTCAAAAGTTCAAGATTAGGCTTTTTGGACCTGCTTGGAGAAAGAAGCTGTCAAACTTGCAAGCAATAACAAAGTTTATTCACGATATTTTAATTTACTATTGTGTATGCTTTATTTAAAGAGTGGAGATGTAACCCAGGAGGAGGAGGGAGGAGAAGAAGAAGAAGAAGAAGAGCTGCTACAGCAGCAGGAGGAGGAGGGTGGGTCTGAAGAAGACAGGGCAGCGGCAGCACATCTACAATATGGACAGTACTGACATACTTATTATATTGATAACATAATAATGCTTAATGACTCATTAGGCCTTTTTCTATTTTCAGCTGCCATTACAAAAGACAAATCTTTCAGCTCTTGGGGAGCTCTTCGAGATGAAGACCAGGCCCTGCTAGAGACTGTGAACATGGACATTGGTGGCCCATCAATCACTGAAAAGGCCAAGAAAGAGTTACAGGTGTTCCGGAGCTGCCCGGCAGTCCTGAGCTCAGTGGACCCTATCCAGTGGTGGTGGTAGAACAGGGACCTGATGCCAATGCTGGCCAACCTGGCAAAAACATATCTTTATGTCCAGGCCTCTTCTACACCCTCAGAGTGGGCATTCTCAATGGCGGGGGTCACAGATTGTGTGGAGTGGGCTCAGCTTTTACCCGAGAGAGTAGACATGCTGATCTTTCTCAAAAAGAACTGCGTGAGTAGTTCAGTAGAGTAGTTCATTGCTATAGTAGTTCGTTTTATACTTTAAGTTGTAAAATACATTACCTTTGTTTGTTTATTTATTCATATTAGTTATATCCATCGATTAACTGAACCGCTTATCCTGCTCTCAGCTGGAGCCTATCCCAGCAGTCATTAGGCGGCAGGCGGGGAGACACCCTGGACAGGCCGCCAGACCTGTCCGTCTGCAATATATATATAATTATTTATTATTTATCCTGTCCATTGTTCATTTGGCTCTACTACCCCCCCCTCCCATTTTTCCCAACCCCATTACAGTAAATAACCTCGCCTGCTACGACTCCTAGATCAGGACATCACATGTGCTTCCTCTGACACACACACGACAGCGCTCTCACGCTGTGCCCTGATGACTGTGACAGGCTGGAGGATGGAGGATGTAGGGTCGGGTTTGGGAGGGGAGAGGGAGGTGGGAAGGGGTTTTATTTTGTGTGGTGTTTTACAACAAAATGTTCTAAATAAGTGATGTTTAAATTGAGAAGTTTGGACTTTATTTTTAACACCTGAAATTACATTTTTGTTATTACAAGACAGAACTGGATCAAATGTGAATAGTATCCAACCCTAAACATAAGTAGGGTTTTTTTTTTGTGGAATTTCCCCCCTTTTTTCTCCCCAATTGTATCTGGCCAATTACCCCACTCTTCCAAACTGTCCCGGTCGCTGCTCCACCCCTCTGCCGATCCGGGGAGGGCTGCAGACTACCACATGCCTCCTCTGATACATGTGGAGTCGCCAGCCGCTTCTTTTCACCTGACAGTGAGGAGTTTCACCAAGGGGACGTAGCGCGTGGGAGGATCACGCTATTCCCCCCAGTTCCCCCTCCCCTCTGAACAGGTGCTCTAACCGTCCAGAGGAGGCGCTAGTGCAGCGACCAGGACACATACTCACATCTGGCTTCCCACCCGCAGACACGCCCTATTGTGTCTGTAGGGACGCCCAGCCAAGCTGGGGGTAACACGTGGATTCGAACCGGCGATCCCCGTGTTGGTAGGCAACGGAATAGACTGCTACACTACCCGGACGCCCTGTAGTTTTTTGTTGACAAAATCCAATAAATACAGAATTACACATGCACGCACACAATTTTTGATTAAACATCTCAAGTATTTTTCAAAACAAAATTAGATGTAAAAATCGTGTTGGGGTTTTCACCAGCAAACTGAGCCAAGTTTCGTCCTTGTTTTAATTTAACATTGCCAAACTCAGCAGTGCAACCCCTGATAAAGGCTCTCTCCCATGGAGTGAGTGAAGACGCCACACCTCTTCTCAAGAACGATATGCAGAGCACACCCCTCTTAGTTTCATTGCTATAAATTATTGAAGTGATCGTCGTGATGATAACAACAGCACACCTGCCTTCAGCTGAAGAGCAGCGCTGTAATGAAACGGGGGAGAGGATTCAAGGTGAGCGTGACTCACAGACTACATTATCTTTTGGTTGCTCTGTTTCAATGTCAGCCACAAAGACGAATTCGGCTTTCATCTACGCCCTTGTTTGCTATTTGTGCATATACGTGTGTGTGTGTGTGTGTGTGTGTGTGTGTGTGTGTGTGTGTGTGTGTGTGTGTGTGTGCGAGAGAAAGACGGAGAGGGTAAAATATGTTCCGTTTTGTTTGGAGTATTGTATATATGTGCAAACGAGAGTGGGAGAAAGTCACCGGAGGAGCATCAGTTAGTTTGAGAGGCATTGGGGGAGTGAGGGGGAGGTGGGGGGGTGAAATGACTAACGGCCCTTTGTGTAATTAATGAGGACAGCGTTGATTTCCACCGATAATTTAGCATGGTTGCCAGCGCTTGACTTCTGATCCCCATTTACCCTGGCTCTGTCTCTATTTAGATCATCCTCGTGTGGGAGGAGTGTGTTAACCTTGGAGAATACACACTGCACATCACAGGCAGATGTATGGAAACACACAAAGCCTTATCCACATCCCCACACACCGGCCCCCCTCAGAGCCGCCCACACGTACACACACGCAAACATTTATTGCTCTCCCCTCTGTTTTGTTTCTTCTCTCCCACACACACACACACACACACACACACACACACACACACACACACACACACACACAGAGACACACACACACATGCATGCACACACACAATTTGCATTTAGTCTCCCCGGCATTCTGTCTTTCTTTATCTCTCTCTCTCTCTCTCATACACATATATGCACACACTGTCACAATAGACACACAAGTAGATACACACATGCCAACAACAAATACGAATGTGAAAAGCACACACGTGTGTACAAACACTCATATTAGCCCACACTCATGTGTATACACACACACACACACACACACACATACACACACAAAACAGACGCAAACACCCACAAGCACCTGAGGCAATGGAATAAATGCATCTTTAATGATAGCAGATAAGGACTTCCAACCAGGCCTGTAGTCATAGCTCACTGATTCGGCTGGTAGGGTAAGGGATTGTGGGAATGAAAAACAAGCCAGTGGAACCTTCTAGGCCTCCAGGAGTCAGCAACCAAAAACCCTCAGTCAGTCATTTGGACAGAGAGTAAAAGCTCAGAACAACTACTCCACTAAGCTGTCAGACGCTAAACAAAAAGTCTATTAAAACAACAACAGAACGGCGCCCGCCCTTCTTTCCAACGCGGCGAGAATCAGCATACTGTTAAACCGTATAGATGGTCCCCGTGGTTTTGGCGAGGTATCATTGTTGTGGTCCTTTTTAGTCTCGACAGTAGTGTTGTTTAATACAAACTGTGGCAACGGGGCACTGTAATACAATGCTGCGGTGGCTTGTTCCGTTTTATTGTCCCTGGGTGTAAAACTCATTTACTTCGGCAGGTAAGATAATGAAATTGCTAATCACCAACCTTTTCTATTGTCATACATCAGCAGGTGTGTAAATATGCAAGCCGGTGTAGAGAGCAGCATCAATAAAGATATTTAATAACTTTCCGTGTTATCGCTGTCAGGCTTATTGCATTTCAGCAACATATGTTGGCTTAAGGCCTGCCACGTTCAGATTCCTGTAAACCCCTGATTGGCATGCACATGCCAGCGCTCTTTTTTCCATTCACTTCTATCCAAACATCAGTGGCATGAGGCTGTTGCTAGCCAGAGCTTATACAAATGACACAGCGCTCCCTCAGGCCTCTCAGGTACGATCTCCTGGATTTATTATGCATGTGGATAGGCAGTAGGGAATTCAGGTGTGACTAGATAATACTTGAGCCATAATGCAGTGGCTTTGTATGACTAACAACAATACAAATGGCCATATGGCACTGGGGGGACTTTGGTGTGTATTCAAGGCCTTCCGTGATCAAAAATGCATATATACATGAACTAGAGGAGTGCACTCAGTAGAGTGCAGATCCCCGCCAGGCGTATCGCCCCTTCTCCGGGGCTCGGACTTGGCGACAAACCAGCTGAGGAGTTTGGTACTCGACTGCAGTATAAAACAGATTTTTCAAAGGTTCTGAATCACCGCAGCCATGAGAGGTCCTCGATCATGCAGTCATAACTGTGCACAAAAGTTATCAGGCTGACGGGCCCAGTAGTGTGCGAGATTAGCAGCAGACAGATACACACACACACACACAGAAAAGACTGTTTTTTTCTTGCCGTTATAAGACTTGCGCATCACCAAAGTCGATTGAACAGGAAATATGAAAGAAAGAAAAAGTTTTTAATATGCAGCACTCAAGCTAAAAATCTACCTAATGGGGTGTCCAGGTGGTGTGGCGGTCTATTCCATTGCCTACCAATATGGGGACCACCGGTTCGAATCTCCACGTTACCTCCGGCTTGGTCGGGCGTTCCTACAGACACAATTGGCCGTGTCTGCGGGTGGGAAGCCGGGTGTGGGTATGTGTCTTGGTCGCTGCACTAGCGTCTCCTTTGGTCGGTCGGAACGCCTGTTCAGGGGGAGGGGTAACTGGGAGGAATAGCGTGATCCTCCCATGTGCTACGTCCCCCTGGTGAAACTCCTCACTGTCAGGTGAAAAGAAGTGGCTGGTGATTCGACATGTATCGGCGGAGGCATGTGGTAGTCTGCAGCCCTCCCCAGATCGGCAGAGGGGGTGGAGCAGCGACCGGGACAACTCGGAAAATAACGTAATTAGCCAAATACAACTGGCCAAGTAAAATTGGGGAGAAAAAAAATCTATCTAATAAAAACATTTCGCCTGTCAGTCTGTGGATGTGCAGCCTCCTAGGCAGGCCCTCATATGAGTGCGACCAAAACTAATATGAACTTGCACTTTCCAAAAAGAAAAGGTTTGCTATGTGACCATTTTAGTCTAACCCTAACCCTGGGAAAAGAAAGACAGATTATTATTTTTGGTTCATCCAATTTTCGTCCAGTTCTCTTGTGCTGAGATCAGCAGTGAATGATTTGCTGACTTGTGAAATACTTTTATAGGTTTATTTTCAAGACTCATATCGGAATGCATGATTTTTTGAAACTGTCGCTGCCCAATCAACCATAGACGTGAGCCGCACATGCGCACAGTTTACTTAGATCGGGCAGCAACAGAGAGAGGGAGGGAGAGCTGCTTTGGTTGAGCAAGCTAGAGAGTGAACGAAGAGAGGGGACGGCGATAGCGAGAACAAACATTTTCGAAGGTTATGAAACACAGCAAGCATGAGTGGTTCTTCATCATACAGTCAGAACTGTGCACAAAAAAACTTTAGGCTGATAGGTCCAGTAGTTTGCCACACACACACACACACACACACACACACACACACACACACACACACACACACAAAAGAGTAAGAGTAACATGAGCAAGCCTAAAGATTAACTTTTGGGCCAGAGAACAAATTTCAATTCACATACGGGTACACACATACAAACATGTAATGGTAATCAGGTCCTGTGAGATTACCTAACTTAATGCTTTTCTAGCAAGCGTGACTGTGTGTGTGTGTGTATGTGCGTGTGTGCATACGTGCACGGTGCATTTGTGTGTGTGGGCACATGTGCTCTACTGTTTCTTTTTTAGTCTGAATTTTTAAGTCAACCTGCCAGTGTGTCCAACACTGAGGGTGACTAGTCCTAGGTAATTAAACCTTACACATGCTCAGTGTTGCATGAGAGACCCCCAACTGCCATCCATTATTCATGCTCTAGGTATGTTGTTTTTGGTGGACTTTTAGTAATGAGCTCAAAGCTCGCTGTGGGTAACCCCTGCTGTTCCAGAGCAAGACTCAAGCCTTTGTACAAGTATCCCAGAATTGAGAGAGAGAGAAAAAATAAAACTCTGCAGTGCCACACTACCACTGCTGGTTCCCCACCATTCATGCCATGACAATATGTCTGTAATTCATAAATGTAAAGCAAGAGGCAAACGGGTTTGCCCAAATGATCCAGCTGTTGGATTTTTGTCAAGGGCTACTCCAAATGCTGTATTAAACTCATTAATCAGAGAAGCCAATGCTTCTTTCGGAGGTAGATGCTGAAAATCCTGGCCAGAGGTTAAATATGCCTTCCAGTGATTTGAAGGTCGTTTGCCTCAATTGGATGATTTACTAATGTTGACTGCGGGGCCGATCTTTTCCCCACTTGTGTGCACCTTTTAGTGCTGGTTCATTATGCACCAAAAATGAACTGTGTTCATATACATTCTAACATATATAATAATTTTAATGCCTATTGGCAACAACACTGAGGCCGGACATGGTGCTGCTCTGTGAAACCTCCACACAGGTCATCCCTGTGGAACTAATGGTCCCTTGGGAGGAGGAGACATATGAAAGGAAGAGGGCAAAGTACACGGAGCTGGTGGAGCAGTACAGCAATGGGTGGCAGGCATGGTGTGTCCCAATCAAACTGGGGTGCAGAGGGTTTTCTGGCCAGTCCCTCTGCAAGGTCTATAACATGCTGAGCATCACAGGGGCCAGCAAGCAAAGGCGGTCACTCAGGGTCGAGTATGACCACTCTCCCTCTGGTTCCTCAGGTGGTTGTAGAGGTCAACCCTGAAGCCGCATAATGGGAGGACACCTGCGCATGACAGCTTTTTAACATGGAGTTTCTGATGCACCTGAAGCCACCACACGGACCTTGGCAGGGGGTGGCCAGAGTCCAATGGCATCGAGAACCAAGACAATTGAGGACCACCCTCTGTTGCAGCCTTCATCCGCCTTCACTGCCATTGTGACCTGGCGACATCTTCCACCAGTTCCGCTGTTGAGGTCTTTGTTGGCTTGCGCTTCATCTGGAACCTCCCCCTTGACCTATCCACCTTGGGTAACCCTACCAGGAGCCAAGCTCCCGACGGCATAGCTCTTGGGATCACTGGTACACGCAAGCTTCTCCACCACAGCAAGGTGGTGATCCAGGAAAAGGCAAGTAAAGGACCATCAGGATGATCACCCAGGGAGCTGAAGTTGCTTCAAGGTGGCTGTAGATCAGGAGCAGGGATATGTGGGTGAGGTAGTGCTGCCTGGACATAAGTCGGAACTTGATCAGTCCCAGCTGGGTCACCTGGGGGAGGGTGCCTGATTGTTGAAAGACACCCGATGACCCCAGGTAACATCATTGATGATGTGTCCAGGTGCATCCCAAGACGTATCTTTCAAGGTGAAAATGTTAGAACTTTTTCTTTGATTACATGGCGGGTTGCAACAGGTGTCAGGTGCAGATTGGCCAGTTTAAATTATTGTTTTGTAGTTATTAAGGCCTGGATGTCTTGCAGTTTATCATTATTGGGCTTAAAACTATTTGGAGAAAAAAAAATCAGACATACTTTTTCCAGCTGAGAAATGTTGGCAACATCAGGCCTACCCTGTCCTTCTTAGACACAGAGAAAATAAAACCATTTTCATACAGAGCTAAAAGCTAACGTTTTTATTGAGATCAACAGAAAGGGGTCTGTGACCCAAAATCCTTGTAAATCTGTCTTGGGTATAACACATCTATCTGTCACGGCATTTGCACAGCATTGTGGTGATGTGGAAGGCTCCCACAGAATCCCTGTGTTCAAATTTTCAACACTTGGTATTTGACCTATCGCATTAAATATGCAACATATGAAAATTGCTACTCACGTTTTTGATATGTATAGGCAAAGACAATGGGCTTGACTTCTATTGGCCAAATATTTGTCCCTATCTGGCTGCACTGTAGCTGCAGTGTGGATCAGTGGATGTAATAACAATGGCAAACAGCAAAATGTTGTACAAGATATGAGTGTAACCCCTTTCTACCTGGTGTTATAATGCACACAGGAATCACACTAATATATTAAACAAAACAGGATCCTAGGTTCTCAGCGGTCGACAGCGAGATGGCTGAAATTTCTGTCTACCCTAAATGTCACTAGGCTAGTGTTATTATTAGAATAGGTAACTATTACATGTGACTGAAAAGTATAGCAAGACTGAAAAGTAATAACAAGAAAACGAATGGAAATGTAACACATTAAGTAGCACGGTGCCTCCACTGCAGAAATACTACACCCACAATTAAGCTAGTATACTATGTATTTCCCCAGAATTTAAGATAGAAATATTCTAACACTGGTAATTGATACCTGTTACCCTATAGGTGTGTGCGCAATTGCTGATCAAGCCTGTGATGCCTCTAATAAAAGGTGTAATGCACTAGTGGTGTTCTATATTACTAAGCACAGTGACCCAGCACTCTTAACCAGTTAAAATGAGCAGCCAATACACCCAAGATATAATTGAATACAATAGTAGATTATTTATTAATTAATAATAGTTATAGTTGATAAAATAAAATGAAATAAACAAAATCATTCAAACAATGAGATATATGAGAGCGGAGGGTGAAACCAATGTTCATCTCCCAGGCGGCAAAGTGGCTCTCTCTCTCTTAAAGTGATATAAAAATAAGCCAAAATAAAACCGAAGAAAACAACAAATATAGTGTAGTACTCAACAACTGACTATGGGTGTAATGGCAGGCGTAGTGCATGGCACAAGTGAAGGCCTATGTGTACAGGTGTTACATACAGCTTGTGAGTTACACCACCAGGCATATTGTAATTATCAAGGAAATGACCAAGACCTAAATCAACTTGACCAATGCACGATAATTATTTAGACCAGTTGCAGCTCATACCGATAGGGTGGTGTGCAAAGAAGGCATGTGGACGCTGTGAAGCCAATGTTCACACCTTGTTGTTTTTTCTTCCCCACATGCATTTTTTTGGGGGGGGGCTGTGTTAAACCAAATGATTTTTTTTTCTGCACAAAGTATACTGATGGCTTGAGATTCCAGGTGATAGAAGGATGACATGGATTAATTGTAAAGTGCTTTGAGTGGCTGTTGCAGGTAGAAAACCACTATTATATAAAATGCAACTTGATTGATTGATTGACTGAAGTCTGCAAAGTTGCTAGGTTACTAACAATTAACCAGTGTGATTAAACAAATTACATGTATAAAGTTCATAAAAATATTAATCAAGATTGATTTACAGTGTATATCAACAGTTGCAACAACCACGTCAGCAAAACCACGAAGTACTGTAGTTAATATAAACCAAGCGCTTGCCGTTGCCGAGCACACGCCGAGCACACGCAGCAACCGCTACCATGCGCGTCCACTTCTACCCGCCGGAGCTCAGGGCGCAAACCGTGTGTGTGTGTGTGTGTGTGTGTGTGTGTGTGTGTGTGTGTGTGTGTGTGTGTGTGTGTGTGTGTGTGTGTGTGTGCGTGTGTGTGTGTGCGTGTGTGTGTGCGTGTCAGTGTAGGTTACTCACAAGCGTTTCCACCCAGTCCACTAGCCTGGGAACCGTTACCCTCCAGCTGCCTCCTGGCCAGCAGCTGAAGAAAGTCCAGTGAAGCACGGCCACTAAGGAGGCGATCAAGCCCGTCACAGTCCGCTCCTCCTCGGAGACAGCAGGCAGCAGTCCTCCGGTGGGCCCAGCACCGGCGCAAAAAACGAGTTCCTCTCCTCACGAAATTAGAAGATCCCTCTGAAGGGGAACAGATCTAGCTCACAGCGGCTAGCAATCTTTGCTAGCGGCCCAGTAGTTGCTAACTTGTAGCGTCAGCTAGCTAGTTAGCTAACACCAGTAGCTAGCTAGCTAAGTAAACACTGCTAAACTTAATATCACGAAACAAGAAAAACGCACGAGCAGTAAGGAGGATCCAAATGACCAACGCTCTTTTACACTCGTGGGCCGGTGTACACGAATATACTGTAACGTGCATGGATAAGAAGACACGCTGGCCGCTGGCTGGCGGGTCTGACCCTTTAGTCGAGCGGTTAGCGATGTCTCCTGCGGTGCGGGCGATACGGGTTCGCTTCCCGGCCGCGGCAGTTCCTGTGGTTGCGTTGTCCCCCGAATTCGTTACAATACTTAAACCGGGTCTCCACAAAACCAGCGGTGACACAAGGCAGCACAGGATGTATCCTCTCCTCAGGGTGCAGACTGGGACTGACTAGATTTCTCTGCGATTTCGCGGCTACAGTGGATTAACAAATTATGATTGGCTCATTACAAAATGCAAATAAAAACACATTAAAAAATAAATCTGATTGGTCTCAATTCACAGAATTCCGCCTCAACAGGGGGAAAAGCATCCTGGTAAATGTAGTAACAGCAGAAACAAGATACAGGATATACTGTAGAACAAATATACATATATACTATGCATTAACCATATTTTACAGGTCCTTACATGGGCAAAAAAATATAGCACCATATTTAAATAATAAGGTCCTGAAAATTTTCAAGATCAAAATTAATAAAGTGGCGATAATACAGAGATGATCATAGGACAGGATGACATACAATCCCTGGATTTGGTGTGTGTGTTTGTGAGAAAGTGAGAAAGGGCATTCCAGGAAAAAGCTGGATTTAACTTGAAGGTCTGAAAAGTGTTTCGTTTTTTTTATTTTTTAATTAACAATTACAGTATATGAAACCTAGAAAAATGACAGGATTTTGATATGAAAGATGCTTATTCATGCTTTAGTGTGTCTGTGCATACACTGCAGCAATGCTGCTTATTTGCCTAAGTCATCTTAAAATGGTTTAGATCCAGGTCCATTTTCTGTTTCAGTTAACATACATAACGTGTTGTCAAGCACCAAACTATATCACTGAATCGTTTTTCTCCCTTAGTTCACCAGTTAAGATCAATTGGTAATTTCCTGGGCTGGGCTAGATTTAAGGGATGAACACACATTTGTACAGCCAATGCATCATGGAATAGCTTTCTCTTGGTATTTGATTATCAAATAAACATATTCAATTCAACAACTGAGGACTCACTGCTATTGCCTCAACTTTCAGCACTTTCAGATTCAGCACCTCACATCATGGTGCAGTACCAATAAACCAACAATCTTATTCTCAATGTGCAGAAGATGAAGGAGCTGATTGTGGACGTCAGGAGGTCTAAGAAGCTGCAGCCACTCCCCCATACACATCAATGGTGTGGAAGTGGAGCGTGTCTCCAGCTTTAAATTCCTTGGAGTCCACATCAGCGAGGAACTTTTCTGGACACCAAACACCCAGGCCCTTGTGAAAAAGGCCAACAACGCCTGCATTTCCTGATGAGGTTGAGGAGTTCCTGTCTATCCCCCAAAATTCTCACCAACTTCTACCACTGCACCATAGAGAGCATCCTGACCAGCTGCTTCTCAGTGTGGTACGGCAACTGCACATCAGTAAACCAGAAAGCTCTGCAGCGGGGCGTCAAGGCGGCCCAGCATATCACCGGTACCCAGCTCCCAGCCATAAAAGACATTTATCACAAACGCTGCCTTCGAAGGGGTCTCAGCATCAGCAGAGATCCCACCCACCCCAACCATGGACTGTTCTCCCCCCTGCGCTCTGGGAGGTGCTACAGGAGCCTCAGAGCCCGCACTACCAGGCTCAAAAACAGTTTCTTTCCCAAAGCTGTTGCCCCACCTGAACCTCGCTACCCACTGTGGATATTTTTAAATATTTTTGTACTTGTGCTCTTTTTTTTTTTTTTTTACTTATTTTTAGCTTTTGGTCTTCATCTGTATATACCTTGTACTGTGTTTGCTGTGTTTGTCTATGTCTGTCTTGCACTGTTTGGCGAAGCCGCAGCCTTATTTCATTTTTACATGGGCCTGCATGTTGTTTTTACTGACAATAAACTGAATTGAATTGAATTGAATGAAATTGAATTGAACTTTGATGTTGTTTAACTTTACTATTACAATAATTACAATTACTTTATAATTCATGTGTCATGTGCCCTCACGCCTCTGGGCGCACGCGCTTACAATATCTATTTATTTAGATATAACTTAAATAGAACATTATATTTATCCATGGTCGTTACAATATAATGAAGGCGCACGCGCTTCCGATGGCGTCACGGTCTCACCACCCCACTTATGACACCAATGTAGCGAATTTGGGGGGCAGGTCAGGAGCCGCCGCAGCCAGGACGCGAACTCGGGTTTTCTGCACCACAGGCGACTAAGTTAACCAGTCGACTGAAGGGTCCGACTTGTTAGCCAAGGGCTAGCCAGTCTATTTATCCGTGGTCGTTACAATATAATGAAGGCGAATGGCTGCTCTGCTGGCTGACTTTCAGCTATGGGGAATGTTTTATTGTAGCTACTGAGATAATTACCAGCTATGACATGACTGATTAATCCTACCCTTGAAACTGTATTCTCATAGCAGTTTTAACATTGGAGACTATGGCACTTCCACGTGGCGGCGGGCCCTGTGATGGTCTGGCGGCCTGTCGAGGGTGTCTCCCCACCTGCCGCCCAATGACTGCTGGGATAGGCTCCAGTATCCCCACGACCCTGAGAGCAGGATAAGCGGTTTGGATAAGGCATGGATTGGATGGGATGTTCAAAATCCAGTGTTCCTCCAGTTCTCCTGTGCTGAGAACAGCAGTGGATGATTTGCTGGCTTGCGAAATACAATCGACTTCTCGTTTACTTTCAAGACACGCACCCGAAATACACAGTGTTTTGGTTTTGTCACTACCGCTGCCCGATCTGACTCAACCGTAGACGTGAGTCTCACATGCACACGGTTGACTCAGATGGGGCAGCGACGGGAAGCAGCGTTGGTCAAGCGAGATGGGGAGTGAATGAAGAGAGCAAGCGGCGTTAACGAGAACGAACGTTTTTCAAAGATTTTTTAATCACCGCAAACATGAGAGGTTCTTCATCATAATATGCACAAAAAAAATGCTAGGCTGATCAATCCAGTAGTTTGCGAGATTCACCGCGAACACACACACACACACACACACACACACACACACACACACACACACACACACACACACACACACACACACACACACACACACACACACACACACACACACACACACACAAGTGACCAAACGCATAACCCCCTCCAGGGTACCGCCTGGCAGAGATAAAGATACGGCCACAATTGTGTCCAAATACACACTCATGATCAAAAAATCGAATCATAAATTATATACAAATGATATTGTACTGTGACAGGGGGAGGTGGTGAAAAGAGATGGATCATCGCCAAAAATAGGAACAGGGCAAAAAAAGAAATCCTGTCAAGGGGATTATGGAAGTGTCTGAAGAGGAGGGCCATAGATCAAAGCCTGGGATGGCCATTTGTTCCAGAGGAATAATAGCTGTGATGTGTGTCGGACCCACTGACCCGCTGGAACAATAAAGCCGGGTTGAGACTGCCTAAGAGCAATGACCTTGTACGGTTGAAACCTGCCTGAAACAAGGAAAAAGAGAGAGATGGATAGTGGAAAGAGACACATTGGCAGGGAGAAACAATTACAATCTATATAAGGTGGATTCTTGTTCGACACTGCCACTCATTCGGGAAGTAGAAGATTATTGCTGGCCGGCTCTTAACAGTGAAAAAAAGAAAGGAGAAGGCTCCCATAACAGATGAAGGTTTTAGAGGTGTCACTCCTTTTCAAGGCCAGTCACTACTATTTCTTTAACTCTGGTTAATGCTACTGCAAGCGCCACTGCCGGCACATCTTCAGCCCTCGCTTGATTGCTTGCATGAAGAAAAAGTGCAGAGTGGATGACGTGATTGTGCAGTTTTTACCATTTGTTAAGGTCATTTATTATTTTACAGTTTGCTGTGTGGCTGAAACGAAAACACCCTGTATAACGTTCAAAAAGAACCCTACCACACGTGTGGCAATGAAACAGTTTTAGATTTTCATCACAAATAAAGACACACAGCTTTGAGACTTGAGACTCGTCCTATCTCACAGGTGGCTATTGATATTTGAACTCATTTTCTCGACATGGTACATATTGATAAAGATGGATACCTAGATGGCAGAAGCTCAGTGCTTACCTGCAGCATCTAAAAAGGATGGTGGTAGTCTAGACCAAGGATTACCTTTGTCACATATGAAAAGTGAGAGAGAAATATCTGGTGTGAGAAGAAAATGGAAAGGTGCAAATCAAAGGGAAAAGCCATTCAGCCACCTCAGAGAAAGGTAACAAAAGGCCCTCTATGAGCTGTGGGCTTAGCAGATAAAAGTCTGAAGGAGACATGGGGACAGACTGGTGTTCATTGTGCTACCTAGGGGGCGGGCAGAGACAGAGGTGTGAAAGGAGCTATCGAGGTTGAATGGGTGAGAAAAGGGGATCCGTGGGAGCAAATGAAAAGGCTTGGATCGAGCATGCCATTGGCCTCAAAAGGATGAAATGGCAGTGCCTGGTATGGAGGTGCTGTTGACATGTGACCACAATCGACTATGTAATCATAATGATGTGAAGCGGAGAAAGGAAATGTCCATATTGGTTCACTTTTGGTACATTTCAAATGAACCTAGTAAATACAAAAGCATATGTCAGTGAAATTACATCTGATCCACAGTGCAACACTGACAGCATGAATGCACTTGAAAATGTGAAGTGCAAAATAATGAAAATTCTACATCTTATTCAGCTTATTGTGGCTTGCACACCTTTTATTGAGTGTGAATGGGTTCATGGTACATGCTGTATGTCTTGAGAGACTCTAAAAACCAACAAACTTTCTAAGCCATTTGTCTTCTTTTTTTCTTTTTTTTTTCGTGCATGGTGCCAAATATTTGCAACTTGATTTCATATATTTGCAACTTAATTTGAATGTTCATCTGCAAGTTAGCTTTTTCAGACACACTCGGTAGAAAGAACTCTTTTTATTTTGTAATTTTGTGATATCACCTGAAACAAGGGGTGATCAGGGTGGGACTTCAGTGATTTATGACAATAAACATTTTCACTATGGTTCCCCTTCAATGAAGGTATTTCATCTTACAATGACTGGAAAGCAATAGTAATACATGCTATCCTCCAGCTTAGTAGGTGTCCTCATGTGTCACAGTGGCATATTATTACTTTGGTCTACTATAAAGAATGATTTGAATCAGGAACACTTTATTTGTCGTTTCATTTCATGTACACAAGTAAATGAAATGAAACAAAATATCATTTGCCCCAGCCCACAGCAGTGCAACACAAAGACAAAAACACATCTTTTAAAAACTACAGGAACACACACATTAAACTACAAAAAAATTAAAAAAAATTAAATCCCTCTCTGAGTGAACGAATACCGGGATGACTGTCAGACCCGCCGGTCTGCATGGGCTAGCAGTTAGCTTAGCCTCCCCTGCTTCAATGTCCTGTCAGACTGCCCTCGGTGTTTCCTCCTCAGGTGCAACTCCAGGCATGCCGTGGTCCCTGGGCCCACCGGACGCAGCAGACCAGGCTACCCCAGCTGATCTAACACCAGCTCTCCCAGCCAAACACCTTCGACACACCTCCCCACACTCCATACGACGACACCAAAAACACAGTCAATGCTAGGCGAGGCCGCCGCCAGACCACCCTCGGTGTTATTGGAACTACCGGTCTCCATGGGCTAGCAGTTAGCTTAGCCTGCTCCGCTTCTGCGTCCTGTCAGAACGCCCTCAGTGTTTCCCCTTCGGACGCAGCTCCGGGCAGGGCCGTGGTCCCTGGGCCCACAGGACACAACAGACCAAGCTCTCCCAGCCAATCCAGCTCCAGCTCTCCCAGCCATCAAACGAAGACATAAATTAAACGCAGATGTGGACAAAGACACTGCATGAACGGTACTGGGTGAGGCTGCCGCAAATGTAAGTTTGCACCGCTATCTTCCCACACCAGTACTGGGTGAGATCATTGTAAACATGAATTTGTGCCACGACCTTCCCATCTTGTGCCAATTCAGTGAATAAAAAGACTGTTTCAAAATCACATTGGCAGACTGGAGAAGAGTAAACAAATAGTGTAGACAAAGAGTCAGAGAAAATTACCATGACCAAAGGACAACGATAAAAGCAACAGCAAGTTGGCCTTTTAGTGTGTTATAGTGTCTGAATGATGGCAACTTACAGAGCAAAATCCAAAGTAGGAATGCAGGGATTCTCTAGTGTGAGGTAGGGAGGCATTATCAGAAATCAAACCTTACTACAGCCTCAGCACAAAAAAATTATTCAGGAACACTCCGCTAAACATTCACGACAGCCATCGGCTTTACTCGGCATGTGATCTCTTACTCATTATCCTTATTTTGACACAAAAGTATTCTACTGCTGTCTTATATGTGGTGCCAGTCTTTCAAACATCTTACAGGTGAGGCCATCATCAGTGTGTTTTTCATCATCCCGACCACAGATGCTACCCTTCTTAAGATCACAGCACCTGAGGCTATGGGTACGGCGGGCATCAGTCGACGGAGGCGGGGTTGGTACGTTCATGATGTCTGATGTGTGCTGATGAGCGACGCTGTCTGACGGGTGATGTTGGGCGAAGCGTACTGTAATGGGGAGACAGAGGTCAGAGAAGCCATTAACACAGTGGCAAGGAGGGGAGGAGAGTGGTGGGGGGAAATATGCCGTTGTCTTCTCCGACTAATAGGGCGGGGCTGCTGTCTCTCTCTCATGACTGAGCGTTCAGGCATCGGCTTTGCATTTATTATGGCGGGTGCTTGTTTCTTGATGCCTGCCATAAATACATGTCACCGGTGTCATGGCAGGATATGTCGCTCTGATTGTTCTGGAGGTGAAAAGGAAGGGTACTTTGTTGTTTTGCTCAAAGATTCACTGCGTTTGTCCTCTGTGCATGTCTCCTCTTTGTCCTTCCCTTTCTCTGTGATATGTTTCCTCTATAAAACTAGCCCTTTAGCGATGGATAAAGACATTAATACATGCAGAATATGGAGGGGCGTGTGCATGTTTTCACATGTAAGGGCACACAGCGCACACCTGTGCATGAACACGCACACACAGACAAAATCACTGCGAGGAAAAGCACTTTAAATAAACCCCCGAAATTAGCAGTTATTTTTTGAACTCCCTCAATTGAGACATGAGTTCGTCCTAATCCTGTCATGCAAATAACTCCGGTATCCCAGTGATAATAGCACTTCAGATGAGGTGGCAGGTAATTACTGTGACTGACCTCTCCTTGCAGTTAGTGACTATCAACAACATGCATGATAACATTCGGAGCGTTCAATCTATCACCACATGTCACTCTATTGTCCTCATGACAAGGTTACCATAGCATTACACCAGCACTCTCCAGCTAGGATGCCCTGTTATAGTGCAAGGTTATAACTCAATGACGGTTGACGCCGATGGATCCCTCTTATTATGATGAGTAGGAACACCTTGATATCCACTGCAACATTAGCGCACCATCTGGAAGGGTAATGTGACATCCTCTGGAGTCGCGGTTTGGGCTCTCACCGCGCACAACCTTGTTGACTAATATTTCTCAGTGAAAAATAAAGAATGGAGGCACAGAGATGTGAAGGACATTGAGGAGCTGAGGAGGAAGGAAAGGGAAGAAAGGAGCGCTTTCAATCTGAGACAGGGGGGGTTGCGGCAGCGGGCGGATTCATCACACAGCCAGCATGTCTTGTTCCGACACTAATTTTGGGCCCAAAGCTGTGGGTAATGAACATATTCTATGACAAATGGGGGGATCCTAACGTTGAGGCGTTGTTGGGGACTGCATTTGCATTCCAGCAGACTGCCGTGACACCACCTGGTGTCTGGGGACAAAGTAACATGAGACGAGAGGAAGACAGTCCCTCGGAGAGTGAGGCATTAGCTTCTTCTTCAAGTGAACTTCAAAGCTAACTGGTTTATTAGAATTGAGGAGTCGGGGAATCGGGGACCAGGCTTTGATGGGGGATGTGAAAACACAGGCTCTTGTGACTTGAGAACCACCGGTTAACCACAACAAATGAATGGCTGAAATGATGAGAGGGTATTCAGAAATAATACCACCCAGTTGTGGCACATTTGTGAGAAACTATACCAAGGGCTATCACTATCAATAGCAGCCTCACAACATGTGTTTATGCCATGGGACATTAATCTGTTAGCGGAAAAGGTTTATATAATGTAGACAAAATATAAACAAAGAAGTTTCCAAGGTGGGACAAACATGTCTATCATCTCCAATTAATTTATTAATATATACAAAATGCGGCATCGTGGCCCAGTGGTAAGCACTTTTGCCTCACAGCAAGAAGGTCTTGGGTTTGAACCCCAGGTTGCCCCAGGTCCTTTCTGTGTGGAGTTTGCATGTTCTCCCTGCGTCTGCGTGGGTTTCCTCCGGGTGCTCCCGTTTCCTCCCACCATCAAAAAGACATGCATGTTGGGGTTAGTACTCCTGTCTGTGCCCCTGAGCAAGGCAATGGAAAGAAGAACTGGAGTTGGTCCCCGGGTGCTGCAGCTGCCCACTACTCCTATACAATAGGACAGGTTAAACGCATAGAACAACATCATTGTAAAAATACAATGTCAAATCAAGTGGCTTTCATTCATACAAAATTTTGAGGTCTCTTGATAATCTCTGAAATATGCCCTAAACACAACAGTGTGTCAGTATATTATTTGATGTGTTTGTACCTTAGAGGTAGGACCTTAGATTTCCTCTTTGCTCCAAGACAAATTAACATATGTAAGGTCCTCACAGTTCACCTCCCTTGCATGAAAAAGATTTTTGAATTTGAGAGATTACATATTTGTGGTAAAATAGTCTATTGTGCTGTCCGGTGAATTAGTCTATTGTGGGCGGCACGGTGGCACAGCGGTTACTGCGGTCGCCTCACAGCAAGAAGGTCCTGGGTTCGAGCCCCGCGGTAGTCCAACCTTGGGGGTCGTCCCGGGTTGTCTTCTGTGTGGAGTTTGCATGTTCTCCCCGTGTCTTCGTGGGTTTCCTCCGGGTGCTCCGGTTTCCTCCCACAGTCCAAAGACATGTAGATCAGGTGAATCGGCCATACTGAATTGTCCCTAGGTATGAATGTGTGTGTGTAGGCCCTATGTGATGGCCTGGTGGCCTGTCCAGGGTGTCTCCCTGCCTGCCGCCAAACGACTGCTGGGATAGGCTCCAGCATCCCCGTGACCCTGAGAGCAGGATAAGCGGTTCGGATAATGGATGGGATGAATGGATCGCCTACTGTGGCAAAGACAAATAAACTGAAACACTTATAAAATGTTCCATTGCACACAGACATTGAACCAGATGAATAGATCTCTGTCATGTGTCATGCCAACTCACTTTGACGATGTGTGGCAGACCACAGATGGAAAAGAGGTAGGAACAAACTTTCAACCCGCTCTCTTCATCTTGATCAATACTATTTTCCCTCAGGTGAAGCTTAAGAAAAAGGTTTTCGTGAAAGTTGTACAAATTCAATTTCAAGCTGAATCGTTCCTCTTGCGGGCAGGTGCTTTTTGTCACATTTAACATTTTATCACTGATGCCATCTTGACAGTTTCCCTTGGCAATGCTCAGATGGTAGGTTATTAACATGTGCTGAGGGGGCGGGGGGGAAATCCATATTCCACAACTTGTTGTTTGTCAGTTTGACAGTTGTCAGCATTAACAACATAGTCAGCCTGCAGGAAACGCAGCAATTACCTCCAGACTCTCAATTAACGAGCTTTGTGAAAATGTTATTATTACTGTTACAGAGCCTTATCAGACCTTTCCAGGCTCCTCTCCTTCCTCCTCTCCAATAAAAACCAAGAGTTGAACACTGTATACATTATTTTTAGGTATAAAACCCAAAGAGAACCATTTCAGCATTTTTCATCAATACGGCCACGTTTGAGTTGGGCACATATTTGTTGAGTGTTAATTAAAATTAATCTCACCAAAGTTGTACCAAAGACACCCACTGTCCTGGAAGGAGAAATGCTCTAAAAAGATCAAATTAAAAAATCTGTGAAAGGAAATGGGTAAAGGAGGAGGGCTAATAAAAAGAGCCCATGCTTATTAGTAGTTTTTAACAGGACGGAGCTCACTTGTTTTAGTGGCGTCTTCAGTGAATAATGGAGAGAATTAGCACATTTTGTCAGAATAGATTCACTGGAAACTATTATGAAGCAAATGAATCTACTTTATCCCATACCGTAAAGGCGGGTGGGTGGGGTGGGGGTGGGGTCATAGAATCAGTATTTATCACAACATTATTCAAATTACAGAATTAAATACAGACTCAACAGAAATAACCTGTATGTAAACTGGAGAAGATTACCATATTTTATTTTTAAAAGCCTCAAGTTAAAGTGTTAAACCGATAAAATGCTTCCCTTACTTCATGACTGGTATCTAGGTGATGTGATTAAGTGATGACAGACTCAAAATTTAAGTCACTTTCCTCTCCTTTGGTAGAGTAATATAGTATTTTACTTAGTGGTTCGTTTGGTAGGAGTTGAAAATATTGTAGTATAACATAGCAATAGTGGTTGTGGTAGAACGTTTTATTGTTATCGTTAGATAAAAGGTAATATCAGCCAGATGGCTGAGAAAGTAGAATGACGGTGAAATGAAATCACACATGTCCTTAGCGCTTTCACAACACACACACACACACACACACACATATCAATATCATATATCAATTAAGAATATCAACTATATAAATATATATATATATATATATATATATATAGTTGACATTCTGCTTCTCATTGGTTGAGCACTTCTATCAACACAATTGGCGGTTTCGGGAAAAAAAATTACACACATATATATATATACACTCACCGGCCACTTTATTAGGCACACCTGTCCAACTGCTCGTTACCGCAAATTTCTAATCAGCCAATGACATGGCAGCAACTCAATGCATTTAGGCATGTAGACATGGTCAAGACGATCTGCTGCAGTTCAAACCGAGCATCAGAATGGGGAAGAAAGGTGATTTAAGTGACTTTGAATGTGGCATGGTTGTTGGTGCCAGACGGGCTGGTCTGAGTATTTCAGAAACTGCTGATCTACTGGGATTTTCACGCACAACCATCTCTAGGGTTTACAGAGAATGGTCCGAAAAAGAGAAAATATCCAGTGAGCGGCAGGTCTGTGGGCGAAAATGCCTTGTTGATGCCAGAGGTCAGAGGAGAATGGCCAGACTGGTTCGAGCTGATAGAAAGGCAACAGTAACTCAAATAACCACTCATTACAACTGAGGTATGCAGAAGAGCATCTCTGAACGCACAACACATCGAACCTTGAGGCAGATGGGCTACAGCAGCAGAAGACCACACCGGGTGCCACTCCTGTCAGCTAAGAACAGGAAACTGAGGCTACAATTCGCACAGGCTCACCAAAATTGGACAATAGAAGATTGGAAAAATGTTGCCTGGTCTGATGAGTCTCGATTTCTGCTGCGATATTCGGATGGTAGGGTCAGAATTTGGCATCAACAACATGAAAGCATGGATCCATCCTGCCTTGTATCAATGGTTCAGGCTGGTGGTGGTGGTGTAATGGTGTGGGGGATATTTTCTTGGCACACTTTGGGCCCCTTAGTACCAATTGAGCATCGTGTCAACGCCACAGCCTACCTGAGTATTGTTGCTGACCATGTCCATCCCTTTATGACCACAGTGTTCCCATCTTCTGATGGCTACTTCCAGCAGGATAACGCGCCATGTCATAAAGCTCGAATCATCTCAGACTGGTTTCTTGAACATGACAATAAGTTCACTGTACTCAAATGGCCTCCACAGTCACCAGATCTCAATCCAATAGAGCACCTTTGGGATGTGGTGGACCGGGAGATTCGCATCATGGATGTGCAACCGACAAATCTGCAGCAACTGCGTGATGCTATCATGTCAATATGGACCAAACTCTCTGAGGAATGTTTCCAGTACCTTGTTGAATCTATGCCACGAAGGATTAAGGCAGTTCTGAAGGCAAAAGGGGGTCCAACCCGGTACTAGCAAGGTGTACCTAATAAAGTGGCCGGTGAGTGTATATATATATATATAAAAATAAAGTTTTTTTGGGGGGGGTTCCCCCTTTTTCTCCCCAATTGTACTTGGCCAATTACCCACTCTTCCGAGCCATCCGGGTTGCTGCTCCACCGGGGAGGGCTGCAGACTACCACATGCCTCCTCCGACACATATGGAGTCGCCAGCCACTTCTTTTCACCTGACAGTGAGGAGTTTCGCCAGGGGAACATAGTGCATGGGAGGATCACACAGTTCCCCCAGCGCCCCCCCCCCTGGAACAGGTGCCCCGACTGACCAGAGGAGGCGCTAGTGCAGCGAACAGGACACACTCCCATCCGGCTTCTCACCTGCAGACACGGCCAATTGTGCCTGTAGGGACGCCTGACCAAGCTGGAGGTAACGGGGGGATTCAAACCGGCGATCCCTGTGTTGGTTGGAAACGGACTAGACCACTACACTACCCGGATGACAACAAATACACCCAAATATACGACAACAAAAATACCCACAACAAATATTTTTATTGGCTTTTGCCCCCAAGCATCTGGGGCAAACGTCTTTTCTTCCTTTTATCTATCAGTCTATTTGGTCCCAAAGGACGTGAGCACGTAGGATCCCAAAGGTGGACTTCCTGCCTGGCACAGTGAAAAGAAAGCAAACTCCCAAGTCTGCAAGTTATCCTATGTCTAGTGTCTCATATCAGGGCTCAGGTTGTGGGGTATAGGGCCGGTATCAATGTCAGCCTCTGAAAGCTGCATGTCTCCCAACACCTCCCCCTACCCCCTACCCTCCTCACCCAAACGGGTCTCACACGGAAAGAGTGTGAGGGTGTGAAAGAGCCATGTTGACAGAAATCAGGATACAGTTAAAGGTCTTTGACATGATGAATCTTAGCCCCAGGCTTCCTTCTTTCCCCCCCTCTCTCTGTCTCTTCCCTCTTTCTGAGTATGGGTACTGGCAACATTTCAAGGCCTTTTATTTATTTATCAACTCATTACGATTCCTCCCTGCACCTAAACTCCACAGAGGATTTTCCAGCGGGAGAGTTAAAAAAAGAAAAAAAAGAAAAAGACCTTATCTGAAATGTTCCACGTTTAACGGGGTCCTTATTAAGGTTATGCAGTCCGTCATATTCAGTTGGAGGTTGCAAAGTGATTTACATTACGAATCGTTTTTCTTTCCTCTGTCTACTTCATTTCTGATGTAATAGGGTGCAGAAATGACCTCCACTTACCACTCGCTGGATAAGCCTTGCATTATATAATGAATTTAGGATTTGCTCTGATTAAATAACAAAACCTCCACCAAACTGAAACACTTCAAGTTTATAAACTGACACAAAGATTCTACACTGGTAAATATCTTAAGCAAGAGAGAAGAAAAAAAAAGCTGAATTAATGTCATCACCGATGGGAAACTTACCAAGTTTTTTTATAGTTATGTACGTTGACTTTAAAGTTTGACGTAATTACAATTGATGGAGATCCTGTATATCTTGATACGCAAACACAACGCATGATTGGGCGATAGAACACAGTGACCAATAGGTGTCAACACAACTAATGTGATTTTATTACAAAATCTAAGTACACGGTATAAAGAGGAGCATAATTCATTTCCCCTGTGATATACAAAAATGAAAAATACTTTAATAAACAAGAATATCCAAAGGGTTTAACAATGCCAAGAATGCAGCACAAAGAAAAGGGGGAAAAGTAGATAAAACTGCTGACAAGAACAAATTACTTTTTTCAAGTTTGCAAGATTTGTTACCTAGTGATGCACACATAATTGCAACTAAATTTGACATAACTTAATGCGTTCCTGCAGAAAATCTAATTTCGTGTGTTACGGATATGAGTTTACCAATTGAGGCCCAATTAACTTAACTGACTGATGCTGGAATGGCTATAATCATAATTGATAACAAGAGGAAAATGTGAAAGAATGAAATAAACAGAAATTATGCGTGAAGACGTTCAGATTTTCCTACACATAGCATGATGCCTGAGACAGTGTAAAGGACTTTATGGAGAGGAAGCTGCCTCCTCCTCCTCCTCCTCCTCCTCCTCCACGTGGTAAATGGTTTGTGACTGATACTGACTAATGCACAAGCTACAATACCCAATGGTTATGTGTTTGGTAGGATACCCAACGGAAATATCTCTCGGTGGCACGGGGGAAACGAAGATAACCACTCAGACAACAGCCTGTGTCTGCACTGACACCACCCAGTTGGGTGCAAAGTAAAACCCCTAACTTTGTCAAAGGAATAGTGATGAGAATGTGATGTGATTTCATACAATCATTAGCGTCTGACAGGGAAACTGATTAGGATCAGAATGCTTAGTACCTAGGGATAACCATATTACGAATGAATTAAGAAATTTGATTCCAATGAGTGTTAACGTTAGAGAAGATATCTTCCAAGGGATTTTCAAATCACCAACATTGCCAAGTAAAAACACGGCTATAATCAGCGGCACATCAGCGGTAACATTTTTAAGTTTCCGAAGATTAAAAAACTACTCCTTGGGACGTCCAGTTGGCGACATTCTATTCCGTTGCCTACCAACACAGGGATCGCCAGTTCGAATCCCCATTTTACCTCCGGCTTGGTCGGGCATCCTTACAGACACAATTTGCAGTGTCAGCAGGTGGGAAGCCAGATGAGGGTACGTGTCCTGGTCGCTGCACTAGCGCCTACTCTGGTCGGTCGGGGGCGCCTGTTCAGGGAGACTGGGGGGAATAGCGTGATCCTCCCACATGCCATATCCCCCTGGCGAAACGCCTCACTGTCAGGTGAAAAGAAGTGGCTGGCGACTCCACATATATCAGAGGAGGCATGTGGTAGTCTGCACCCCCCCCCCCGGATCGGCAGAGGGGATGCAGCAGTGACCAGGACGGCTCGGAAGAATGGGGTTATTGGACGGGTACAATGGGGAGAAAAGGGGGGGGGCCTATTCCTTGACAATAGAGATATTTTTTCATGACCAAAAATCATATTCCATTAAGCGACCCTACAGTAAGTTGACTACAAAAACCTTCACTAGACACGTAGCACGCCTGGCAAATTGTCCCAGGACCCTGTGGTCTTGCTGTCCCATGTCTTTAGCAGCAGCCTGACTCCCCTGACCTCACTTGCATACAATAGAGTAGCATTATGTGATCCGTTATTTCTGACAGGCCTTTGACAACTGTTTTCATCTTCATGCCGTCTTATTGATGAGTTAATGTGCTCTCGAAGCTTTTCATTTGAGCCAGCTGCCTGGCAAGGTGAATGTCCCCCAGGCTCTAATGGCCTAATGCTGTACAGCGGACAGTCCATCCTTCCCACTGACTGACTGATCAATCAGAGCAAAGGGTATGGAGACCAAGTGACTGTGGTTGGCTTAGAGTCTGTAGACTTGATCCTCACCGGCCCCGTCCCATATTTGTATCTTAACTGAGTGGAAAAGTGAAGATTTTTCATGCCACAACTGCAGAATCATCCCTTTTTGAGTTCGTCCACTAAAACAAGAGAGGAATGACAACTGTATGTGGACAGGGATGAGACAAAAACTAGAGATGATGGCTTTTTTTTTTTTGGCAGAAAAATTGTCTCTGACATCCTCATTTCCTTTTCCAACGGCTTCAAGAACCCCCCCCCCATCATATTTTTGACAAAATTAATCTGCCTCTTAGAATCTGTCAGTCAGCCCAGCAATGTCAGCATTGCTGAGGTTTATGACTGTCCTTTCCTGCAGATTAATTTGATAGAACTGTTGCAAGAGGACGAAGATGAGAATACCTGACACACTATTCCATCCATCTAATTGTGTATTTGTGAAATGTCTTCATTGTCCCCCTGTTTTCTCTCGCTTCATTTTGACCAACACATAACACACGGCTATACAGAGAATCCCCTTGACTTGACTTGATTTTATAATATCTCAGAAGAAATGCGGTCTTTTGTTTCGAATGACCCTCCTTGATAGTGACACTCTGCTCTGTCTCATCAAATTAATTAACTGTCTGATGGATCATAAATCAGCCAACACATTAATTGGAACTAGTGTTTTATGCTGATTCAAGCCTTTCTACATATCATTATAGTATCTGCATGGTATACGGCGTCATTTGCTCAAGTCTACTTAGCGACGGACCATTAATGCTGTGTCGTCTACATCTGGTCAACAACACAGTAGCTTTTAGAATTATTTAAATGTATGCTCGATACGCACTTGCAGATTTCCACAGTCTTTCATTGTGGAAGTGGTGATTTCATAGCTTGCCAATTAACTGTAAATATTTACAGGGTAAGAAACTCAGGGAAAACTTGTCAACAGAATACTAGTTACCAAACTGTCAAAACACTGTCAATCTTGCATTGACAAATCCTCCTGATTTGGTGATGCGGCTGGTTCTGTTCTGTCTGTTCTACTGACCTGAGCTTCCATGAGTTTCATGTTTCTAGGATTATTCCAGGTTGCCAAAAAATTTCCCTGTATCCCCTGAAAGGGCGTTTTTGGTGGTTTTAGGGAAATCATGTTTACATTGTTCTAAATATTTAGTACCTGAGATCAAGGCTATTTATTATGTTATGATTGTATGAATATGAGATGTGTAATACAGGGCTCAAGAATTATATATATTTTTAATCCAGTGAGTCAAGTAAATTCTTTATGAGACAGTATAGCCCTGTTTCATGCCATAAGCAATCATCAGCTGTTAATAACGCTAAGGTGGCTTTATTGACAGCTGATGATTGCTTATGGCATGAAACAGGCTTTTACTGTCACATAAAGAATTTACTTGACTCACTGGATTATTTCGCTCTTATTTGTTGAGTACTTTCCCGACCGTTGAATGTTTCTTTTAACTATATATACGTATATATAATCCAAACATACTCAATTATTCTCAAACTTTTGACTTTACAGGATAGCTGCTATTTCCTTCTGAGAGTTCATAAACTTTCAAATCCTCAAAACTTTTGCACATAAGAGCTGGCAAGGTTGAGTGCAAATAGCTATTGCTCAAGTTTCCTTCAGAAAATTGGCTCACATGTCACTTACCCCTTACATCCCAAGCCTCATTTTACATCCAGTCTTTTAGCAGGTGAAGTTTAATCCATGGGGATTTTAGAAATATCTTGTGGTACTGAGCCACATTCCATAACGGAAAACATTTTGAGAATGTTTGAAATCAAAGATTTTTGCCGCATGAATCAAACGGATTCTTTCAAAATCCTTTAGGGTGCATACGCACTAGTAATTATGAGCAGTCAGCAGACAAAACAAATCCCACATCACTCCAAAATTACATCCAGCCTCAGCAGATATATATGAATCCTATAGCAAAGAGCGCTGCTCCAAAATCTCAGAACGATAACAATGACTGGGTGGCTGGTCACAATGTAACAAGTTTCTGTAGTTTTCACAGCATTATTACTGTATAATGAACAAATACTTACTGTAGAACCAGTACAGAGCATGTTGCCGTAGAGCTGCAAAGCATCATGGTCAAAATTCATTGGTGGGGGAATTCTACAGTAAATATATTTTTCCTGTAAATCACAATAAAGTGATTTTTTTTTCAGCAATTGAAAAAAAATAATATATTGTAGCGAATACGGGGGGCAGTCCGGGAGGTCATCGCCAAAGCCAGGACGCAAACCCGTGTCTCCCACACCGCAAGAGACAATGTTAACCAGTCGACTAAAGGGTCCGACCCGTTAGTCAAGGACCAACGTGTCTACTTATTCATGGACGTTACAATATCTTTGCTGATGGTACATGTTGAATTATTTCCAACACAGATGATTTTTAGTTTTTGCTATCATGCAGACAGAGGAGGACCCAACATCTTTATATCCTCCATTACATCAACAGTTACTGTTGCCAGGTGGGCGGTTTGGGTTGTTCAAGGAAAAAATTGGCTTGAGCAGGTGAACTGAATTTGAGCGGGTTTTCCATGACTTGGGGGGGGGTTTAACTCTATTGCAAATTACAATATATATAGTCAGAAACATGAATTCCTTTGTTCTGTAAACAACACTAAATAATTTTTTCCACATCCAGTCACTCAGCACAACCTCGATATGAGTTACCATTATTACCACACCCACCCACATGAGGCTTATTGGATAAACACAAACAAGCTAGTGTTTTTGCAACATCACCTCATAGCACCTGCACTAGTGAACTTGTGTTGGTCATAGATTTTTGCAGTTATACCTATGTATCTAGCCGAATGTGTTTTGCAAGATGCCAAAGTTGGGAAAATACAAGAAAATCTACTGTAAAGTATGAGAAAAGGACCCTCATCTAAAAAAATAATGATAATTTTTTTTCCCTTTCAGTGCTTGTCAGAAGCTCTTCGGTGTCAGATCTTCGTTCATCTCACATATAAGCAAGAAACAAGCAAAGGACTCAAAGCAGTAGCTTGTAGCGATAAATGCGTGGACAATGATGATGCAGGTACGCATGACAATGTTGTTGATATGGGAAATGATGACATGACAGACTGTAGAATATCCTGAGGTTGGTGATTCTTTAGGTGATGTTGAGAAAGAAAGAGATGTTTTCCTTACCAATTTGGACCTCTTTTACTTGAGAATGCAAGCAAGGATGCTTTTACCTTCTTCCACAGTATCCACTCTGATAGAAGAGTTTCAATAAGTATGCACAAATGCAATGTCACAACTGTTTGTTAGACTTCACAAAGAACTGTTCAAAGCTTAAAATCCCTGATGAAAGGATTTGTAATGTCATGGATGGACTGCCAAAACAGAACTTACTGAAGATGAATAATGAGGTCTTGTTCAGATGACATTTAAAGAAAATTTTCAGTAATGTTGACCCAACCAAGATAAACATGTAAAGACAGGTTTATCTTGGTTTTGATGCTTCTGGTAAAGAGCGGTTTTGCCAGTATGTCCATGTGAAAGACACTCTGAAAGCCCTGTTGAACTTGCCATCAGGGATAAATCAATATAATGTGTCAAAAATGCACTTACCAAAAGATCTAAATGTGCTTGAGGATGTGAAGGATGGTAGGACTTTCAAAGAAAACACCCTTTTACAAGAGTTGCTATCCTCAGTTTAAGTTATCTTGCATGAAAATGCCTTTAAAATTGTGGATCTTGGATCTGGCAAAAAGAAACACAAGTTCCCAGTTGTGTACATAACACTGGGTGAGATATTGCCTCCTAACATGTCATCCATTGACCCCATGAAGTTAATCATGCTTTGCAGGGAGTTTGATCATCAGTTTTTTTGACAAGAGAAAGTGTTCTCCTTCATTGTACAAGACTTAAAAGACATTTAGCAATCTGGTATTACCTTGGAGATTGGTGAGACTGTGAAGGGTGTAGTAATTGCAATCGTAGGTGACAACCTGGGGTCACATTCACTTGGGGGTTTCACAGAATTTCAGCAAGAGCATAAGCTTCTATATATAGTGCCTTATAACCAGACAGATTTGCAAATGAACCTACAAGGTTAGGCCCAGCAAGGACAGCAAAAAACTACAAGAGCAGTGTGGAGACGTTGTCTATGGGATCTGAAAAGAGTGTAGTTGGAGTAAAATTTGATTGTTTTCAATTCTTTGGAGCATTTCCATGTCTGCCAACCAGAATTTCCGCCATGTCTAGGTCATTATATTTTCACTCAGGGAGCTTGTTCCCAGCCATTCTTCAAGTAGACTAAAACCAATGAATTTGATGATCAAATGTACAGTTGCTGTCATTCAAGAAACTGTTAGACTAAGATGTGTTAATAAACAAAACACAGTAGAAACAGTTTCTGTCACTTACAAGGGTACTACATACCAGAAAGGAATGGATGTACTTCTGAATGTTAATGACAAAGGTTATGAGCTTGGCAGGATTGTTCTGCTACTGGCCAGTCAAGAGAAGGTTTATTTTGTTTACGAAAAATCTCAGTCAGTGCCAGCCTTGGATCTTGGTGTTCACATCCTGCAGCACGACACAGGCTCATTATGTTTGTGATAGTGTGGATACCCTTGATGACTATTATCAACTGCCACTGTACAAGCTGTTTCACCTTGATGTGATTGCACTTCTTCATTCTGTTTTTTCAGGTGAAGCATAATGGAAGCAACTATTAAACGTGTCCTCCCATATCTGGAAATTGAGTCACTGGAAATTATTCTACAATACTTGCCAAAAATGGGGGTGAGGACAGCTGATGACATGGAATGCATAAATGAAGATGACTTGAGACACCTCCTGCCACCAGTGGTTTGCAGGAAACTATGGCATGCAATCACAGAAAGTTGAATCAGTTCATCTGGACACAACAATTAGTGGGAGAATCATTTCATCACTCATTGTAAGTTACAATTGTAATACATTGTAAGATAGCAACAGATGTACTCTTTGCCCCTCCCAAAAAACCCCAACACTGAAATGAGAGATCATGAATAATAGTTGACACCAAATGGTGTGTAGACCTACTAAGTATTGAGAAAATTACTGTGACCCTTTTCCTTTCGAGGTTGAACTGACCACATTTTGTCAACAATTAGCTGAAAGTGAAGGCAATGTCATTCTCGAGTTAAGGAACATAGATGGCTTGTTTAACTCCCCATTCAAACCAGCGTTCCTCCCTATCAAGGATGTGCACATCCTCATCATTAAAAGAGTAGCCACTGGCCTGTACCTGGGTGGAGACTGTGGAGTCCTGACCTGACAAGAGTAGCTCTTCTGTGTTGTGCCATCCTCTTAGCCAGTGTCTGTTTGGTTTCCCTGATGTACAAGTCTCGGCAATCCCCCGGCACTTAACAGCGTACACTATATTGCTTTTTTTTGTGCCTGGGGACCCGATCCTTGAGGTGGGCCAATTTCTGGCGGAGCGTGTTTTGGGGCCTGAAAGCAACTGAGATGCTGTGTTTGGAAAATATGCATCTCAACTACTTTTGAAAATTCACCCCGAGCTCATTCACTAGACAGGAGTTCTGCTCTGCGCATGCACTGGTGCAGGCACACTACCTGGCTTTGCATGAGAGGATTTTATGGAAGTGATCCGTGTATCAAAGTTTTGGTAAAAATTCGAGTGTGCATACGCAGAGCAGAACTCCTGTCAAATAGTACTGAGAGTACTGTGAGAGTACTGCTCTCACAAAGATTAGCCTTTATATTGAATCTTGCACTCACTGTTTCTACAGAAATTATCACCAGCTACCTCTGATTCTTACATTGAGCTGCACTAGATTCTGTAGTATGAATGTGACAATCTTAATAAAATTGAAGTTTTACAAATGTCATGTGTTAAACCAACCACTGCACTAGCTGCTAGACATTAATTACTGATGTCTATAGCAAGGTTTAAGGGGTGACCTAATCTTGGTTATCTAATGTTATGTCTGTCAATATCGCATGCCACATTTTAGGTGTTTTTGTGATTCTGCTTTTTATGTGAAATGTTAAACTCTATCAGGTTGAATGCTGTGCAGTGTCAACGTAAATTTCAGGAGAGTCCATTCTGGGAGCAAAGAAAGGACACTCTCCATTTGAGGGCAGAGTTGTCCTCCAGCTGAGAGACAATTCAGATTTCACTTCCTCTTTGGGTCACACTACATGTTCAACCTTGAATATCCAGAAGAAGCTACATCACTGAAATGTATCCAGACGTAAGCACTTATTTGTTGGTGATATTCATTAGGGATGGGAACAAGTACTCGAGTACTGTTATGTAAGTCAAGTAAAGTTTATTTGTATAGATCCAACATCACAAATTAAAAATCTGCCTCAGGGGGCTTTACAGCAACACAATATCCTGTTCTTAGACCTTTGCATCAGATAAAGAACAACTCCCTAAAAAAAAAAACTTTTGACAGGGAGAAAAAATAGGACGGATCTCTCTCCAAAGATGAACTATGTGCAATGGATGTTGTGTTTACACAATTTACAGAATACAACATTGAAAGAGGATAACAGAATTTTAATGGAATTATAAAATACATGAAGAATAGGATGAGGAGGATGCCAAGCAGTGTCCAAATGCCACCAGAACAGCCCAGGATCCAAGCCAGGTGACCAGCACCACCATGTAGACAAGAAAAAAACAAAAAACACACACACATACACACACACACACACACACACACACACAAACACACACACACATTAGTCACACGTCTGAGTGAGAGAAGGATACAACATTGAAACAGAATAACAAAATTACATGGATTTATAAGATATATTTAAAAAAAGAAAAAGTGATGAGGGGAATGCCAAGCAGTGTCCAGGTGGTGACCACCATCACCATGGAGACCTTGGAGGGGAACAGACTGCACGTGCACACAAGGGAGACTCACATCACACCATTCACACACAGAAGAAGAGAAAGGAGAACACATCATTCGGAGAGACAGAAAAAACATGTAAGAGAACAGCTTGCAATAGTCAATAATATATATGCTATAATCTTGTCGGCAGAACAGTGCTTGGTAAATCCATTGAGAAAGAAAGCGACCCACCATGCAGTACAGGTTATGAATCACTCAACTTAAAGGCAACTAATTGTAGGCTAAGGGAAATAGATTTTTACGAGTTTTAAGTTTGGATTTAAAGGACTCAACAGACTCTGTCTGATGGCAGCAGGCAGGTTATTCCACAAGAACAGGGCCCGATAGCAAAAGACCCTGCCACCAGCTGACTTCTTTTTAACTTTGGGTACACACGGGAGCCCTGCATTTTGAGGGCAAAGAGCTCGAGATGGAATGTGCTTTTTAAGGAGATCAGCCCAGTAAGATGGGGCAAGCCCATTTAGGATTTTATAAGTCAGCAGAAGCACCTTGAAGTCTGACCTAACATGGATAGGAAGCCAATGAAGGGAGGAAAAAATTGGTGTAATTTGGTCAAATTTTCTAGTTTTAGTAAGGATTCTAGCTGCAGCATTCTGAACCATCTGAAGACTTTTAGTACTAGCATGTGGCAGACTTGACAACAAAATATTACAGTAATCAAATCTGTTTGAAACAAATGCATGTATTAGAGTCTCTGAGTCAGCCATGGATAAGAAAGACCGAATTTGTGCTATGTTACATAAATGAAAAAAGGCAGTCTTGGTGATTTTCTTGTATCAAAGGAAAGGCTGGGATCAAACTTAACACCAAGATTTTTGGCTGCCAGACTTTGTGAAATCACAGAGTTGTCGATTGTTATTGTTACTTGATCAAATTGGTGTCTGTGTCTAGCAGGACCAATGACCAGCATCTGTTTTATCCAAATTTAAAAGCAGAAAGTTTAGTGACATCCGATTTTTCACAGCAGCCAAGCAGGCCTCTAATTAGTAATTTGAGTATGATCATCAGCCCTTCTAGGCACACAGAGCTGAGTATCATCAGCATAGTCATGGAAATTTATTCTATAACTGCATATAATTTGACCAAGAGGTCAAATATTAAGAGAGAAAAGTAGAGGGCCAAGAACTGAGCCCTGAGGTACACTACATTTAATGTCAAATAATTTTGATGTAATATTATTATAGCAGACACAGTGTTCTTCCAGATAAGTAGGACTTAAGCCAAGAGAGAGCTAAGCCAGAGACACCAAAATTACAATTTAATCTGTCTATGGATATCAATGGTGTCAAAGGCTACACTGAGGTCCAGCAGTAGAAGCACAGAGGTGGAATAAGAGTCCATAGCTAGTAGAAGACTGCTCACCACTCTGGTCAGAGCAGTTTCAGTGAGGTGTAACCACCTACTCAACTATTAAGATAGTACTCAAAATCAGCAAAGTGATTTTGCTTATCTGAGACAGAACAGAAAAAAAAACAATTTAAATACCTCACTTGAATCTGGCAGTTCCATCTGAATCCATGGTCTTCTTGAGGTCAGCTGAACCCACCTTTCCTCACTGGTGGGATGCAATATTGTGGGCTGTTGTTTAATTGTTAAATAGTAAACTTTAATTTTAGTTGTAAAAGATAGAAACGCAATCATGGCTTTTATTGGTTCTATGAGTAAAGGTAAGTCTAAATTTCATGCACATTTCAGTTCTTTTTTGCTTTGTTGTCTTAAAATAAGTACTCGAGTACTTTTGTTTTGTTTTGTTTTTTATCTAATAGAGTGCTAAACTACTAAGTTACTCGAAATTCCTATCCTTATTTTTCACACAGCCATCAATGTGCTCACTGAAATCTTTTTGGTCCATTCTTTTGAAAGAATTTGACATATGGACTTTTGATATCCATTACAACAGTACTGAAAGTTGTTGCTGAGTAGACATAATGTAATAAAAGCTATGGATGTAAACGTAAAGTGATACTTCAAATTCTTACCCCTATAGCGGTATTTACTGGTCCATGCGAGTGTAATAAAGCCACCAATTCTGGTCTGTTAACTCCTTCCCTGGCATAAGAACGGGAGCTTCCCTGGGAGTGTACTGCTCCAAAAAGAATACAGACCGGAAAACATGATTTTGAGAAGCAATACAAAGCTGAAAATTTGTTTTGAAGGATGCACAACACACATTTGTTTTGTTTTCAGTTTCAACCCTCTTTTCAGCCTCCTGGCTTCCAAAATGGTGTAACTATCCCCCCCCCCCCCACACACACACACACAATTTTTTTCTCGCCAATTGCATCCGGCTAATTACCCCACTCTTCCGAGCTGTCCCGGTCATTGCTCACCCCCTCTGCTGATCCGGGGAGGGCTGCAGACTACTACTTGCCTCCTCTGATACATGTGGAGTCGCCAACTGCTTCTTTTCACCTGACAGAGAAGAGTTTCGCCAGGGGGACGTGGGCGAACCACACTATTCCCCCCAGCCCCCCCCCCCCCGAACAGGTGCCCCGACCGACCAGAGGAGGCGCTAGTGCAGCAACCAGGACACATACCCACATTCGGCTTCCCACCCACAGATATGGCCAGCTGTGTCTGTAGAGACGCCCGACCAAGCCGGGGGTAACACAGGGATTCGAACTGCCAATCCCCATGTTGGTAGGCAACAGAATAGACCACTATGCCACCCGGACGCCTGTTGTAACTATTTTCTGTCATAGCACTGCCACTGTATCACCCCGTAGGTTGAATATAGGACCGGACCGCTGCTGTGTGGTGGTACCGTGGCAGAAAATAGTTCTGCCTTTATGGAAACCAGGAAACTGGAAAGACCATTGATAGTATTTGAAACTACTGCAAGTGTGGGTTATTGTGCGTCGAAACAATATTTCAGCTCAAGCTCTCCTTCTGATGACAGGGAAGGCGTTAATGGACCAAGCTTGGTAGATGTATTACACTCACATGGAGTCGCAAATACCACGATATGGGTAAGAATCCGAACTATCACTTTAACCAAATTTTTCTTTATAGATTTTTGTCAGGATAAATCCAGAGCAGAGTAAGTGCACTTCCAAGGTCCAGGTGAACAGGAGGACTGGCAAGATGATCCAACAAAAGAACGGGTCCCTCAACCCACATGAGGCATTATTCATCACATTGAGTATGACTGGCAGAACAACTGATAGCAGGTGAGACTGTTAATTCAATTATACCTTGAATCATTTCCATAAAGACATTACTCTAGAGTTCAAGTTCATTTATAGTCCTTATTCACTGTTACACAGGGCGGTGGGACTCACTAATGCCAATTTGTGTGTGTGTGTGTGTATGTGTGTGTGTACCATTGCACTAGGCTACTGACCTTTTATGTAGTGTTGTCAGAAGTAGAAACATACTGTGGCACTTCTAATGGGCAGTGAGGAAGGAGTCAACAAAACTTGTCAGAGCCATCAGTCTTGCCTATAAATTTCTACATCAGTAACTAATTCCTTTTTATCCTTCCACTGCAGGGACGAAGACTCCAGTCCAGGAAGCAGAATCCAGTTAAGGAACAATAGAGTCAGTCTTAGATATTGTATTGTTTGAAATTCTACAGTTTTTTGGTTCATATTTCATTTCTGTGTTTTTATACATTTCCAGTTTTCACTGAACTTACTGTTTTGTTTGTAAAAATAACTTGAAAATATCTCGTGTGACAGAGTTTCTATAATATGATGTATTTGCGTGTTTGTGCACATTGAATCAGTGCTCCTGGGATATATGTGACTGTCAGCAAGTCTCTGAAAGCAAATGTAAAACAATAGAGGACTTGCACACATCTTTATGATTAACAACTCCTTCCCTTTGTTTTTTCTTTTCCTTTCTTTTATATTTGTCTCTGGAAGTACAGTCAAATTAACTAAGACTCCTCAAACAATAAATCCATCATTTTGAAACTCTCTAAATAAGCATGAAAGATTAACAAAATAATTCTAAGCCATGCAGTTTATATTGTCAGGGTACCGAACAAAGAGGAGGGATTTGTATGCTCAGGAAAGATGTGCTGTTGTTTGCAAAATAAGAAATGTTTACTTTACAAAATGAAAAAAAAGTCAATGCCTATGTATTTTCAAATGTAAAATGTTGAAAGTTGAACGAAGTGATACAATAAATGAAAAAACAGTCTTCATTTTACAGAATGTTATTATTTTAGTTATTAATTTATAGTATTAAATTGATCATGCCCGTTAGAATAGTCTAATATTTGCTGTGGTAAAAATACAGCACCCAATTACTGTGATGACAAGTACAGTACTGTGATTATTACTGTAATAACATTTGCAGTATGTTACAGGTATTGTGCTTATATTTACAGTAAGCATACAGTAGAATGTACTACAGCGACTGCTGCCAGCCAGATACTGTACATTTCACAGTGTTGTTTTTGCAGTGCAGGGTTATCATGGGGATCTAGTAGGAACTAGGAGGTCCCCTAGGACCCCCTGTAAACCGATATATGTCACATTGCTACTGTATGGCTAGATATTTTTTGTATTTTGCTACCAACAGCCACCATGATGAACTGAAGCACTCATGTTTAATGATGAGCGTGCACCCTACATGTAAATGTCATCACCAACAGACTACCTTGTTGATTTGAGCTTGATACTGACTGAATTTGCATCAAAATATTATACTTACAATGTTATTGAAATTATCCTTTGTATTTAAGAACAAATTTTCATATAATATAAATCAGAAAAAAAAATATCTTGGGGGTGTCATGGTCACCAAGCTTGTCCCTAGTGTTGCCTACTGTGAGCCTGAAAATAACTTAAGAACATTTTAAAGGTCTATTATACAAATGAAAAGAGTTTCACACAGAGCAAAAAAAAAAAATCCATTAAAATCTAATCCAGGGCGGCACGGTGGCGTAGTGGTTAACATGGTCACCTCACAGCAAGAAGGTTCTGATTTCAAGCCCCAGGGTAGTCCAACCTTGGGGGTCGTCCCAGGTCGTCCTCTGTGTGGAGTTTGCATGTTCTCCCCATGTCTGCGTGGGTTTCCTCCGAGTGCTCCAATTTCCTCCCACAGTCCAAAGACATGTAGATCAGGTGACTCGGCCATACTAAATTGCCCCTAGGTATGACTCTGTGTGTGTGTGTGTGTGTGTGTGTGTGTGTGTGTGTGTGTGTGTGTGTGTGTGTGTGTGTGTGTGTGTGTGTGTGTGTGTGTGTGTGTGTGTTGGCCCTCTGTGATGGCCTGGCGCCCTGTCCAGGGTGTCTCCCCGCCTGCCGCCCAATGACTGCTGGGATAGGCTCCAGCATCCCGTGACCCTGAGAGCAGGATAAGCGGTTCGGATAATGGATGGATGGATGGAAAATCTAATCCGGTTAAATGAAATAATTTCTATAAAGTAGAAAACAACATACGAGTTGGATTTTTTCAGGCTGGCTACTTAATCACTGGATTCGTTTCTTGCCTGAATATTGATTATTCAAGAAGCAGTCATACACATGACTGACTGAGCAAAACACACTAAAGCCATCAGATTTACTCTGGCTGCTTCCCGTTCATCCTAAATGATTTAGATCAATGCATACTGAATTCATGTGCCTACTTTAACTGAAAGGCTGCCAGCGGCCCAGCAGTTGACATGGCAAGATTTATTTATTACGGTCTCCGTCAACCGGCGAGCTAAAATGGCCCCTCTCTCCCCCTCTCTCTCTCGAATTGGTTCAGGTGGTAGGGATATTCAAGGAAGCAATAGTTGATTACTTTGTTCCACCTGAGTCCGGTCCTTTTTTTGGTCTCAACTGCTGCAAAACAAAGCAGGGTTTTTTTTTTCTTCCAAGGTGTTAATTACATTGGAAGGGGAATGACAAAACATTTTAGATTTTCAGTTTCACTTCTATATCCACGCGGGTCGATAAAACTCGGCTGAATATTGAAACACTATACGCTGGCATCCATTATATCCTGTTGTGGCTTAAAGCGGAGACAAAAGACAGTGATGTGCACCGCTTTGAAGGGAATTTCTTGAAACAGTGCGTCTTTGAGGACAACTTTCATGATTGCTATTTACATTCTAGTTTAGTGGCTGTCTGGATATATAGGCTGATCAGCATGCTGCTGAGACGGCAGGCCAAGAGACATTTAACATTAAAGGAAATGTCACGACTTGCTATCGTGTTTTTGATTCCCTGCATACAAAAATGTGTTTTCTGGCAGATGAAAGCGAATCAAAGCAAAGGGCACGTACACACTGCGCCGAGCCTTTAAGTGGCAGCACATGCTCCGAGCCGTCAGAGGGGGTTGGCGCTCTATAGAGAGATCAAACATCTTTATCAGATGGAGAGTACTGGATTTGTGTGACAAGCTGTTCAATATGTCAATTCTCCTTTCAGACGCAGTGAGCAAAGACCATACTTGTAAAAAAAAAATACAACTCCCTAGAATCTTGCACAAAAAAAAAAAACAACACACATCTGAGGACGGGTTAAAGTAACAGGAAAGCAGAATTTATTTAATGCTCGACTCTGAAAGGGATGTGCCGTCATTGTTTTGCCCGCCCCCCCTTTTTTTTTTAGATTTACCTTTTTCTTTCAAATTGTCAACTTACAATATTACCATAACAAATGTTGTATTTAGGAAAATGGTAGATGATAGTGGTCACTTGTAGGGCAATGAGCATGTAGTGCCATTATAAATGATGGTGAAATTAAACCCAAAATCTTTTCAAAATGCAAACATATTTGCCTTCATCAGCTCTCAACATCAACATTTATCGGACAATATAGTTCAGCCATTCTTCAATTAAAAAAACAAAAAACAAAAACGTTTTCCTGCCTGTTGAAACTTCACAACCTTCTTGAATTTTGTCCCAGCGTCTGTCTGTGTTGCGCTGCACTAAGCGTTGTGTTTTATATGCAATGTGTGGCATTAAACTACCATCACCACCTGTCTGTAAATGTTCAGTTGTACCTGAGCCACTGGTTCAGATATGTAGAGGACACGTGGGTGAAGAGTAGGACCAGTGAAGGCCGGACACTCGCTGATCATGTCAACTCAATGGATAACATCAGATTCACAAAAGAGGAAATGAATTGCGGGTGGGGAGCCGAATGTGGGTATGTGTCCTGGTCGCTGCACTAGCGCCTCCTCTGGTTGGTCGGGGCGCCTGTTTAGGGGGGAGGGGGAACTGGGGAGAATAGCGTGATCCTCCCGCATGCTATGTCCCCCTGGTGAAACTCCTCACTGTCAGGTGAAAAGAAGCGGCTGGCGACTCCACACGTACCGGAGGAGGCATGTGGTAGTCTGCAGCCCTCCCCCAGATCGGCTGAGGGGGTGGGGCAGCAACCGGGACGGTTTGGAAGAGTGGGGTAATTGGCCAGATACAATTGGGGAGAAAAAGGGGGGGGGAAAACGAGGAAATGAATAACAACAATCTGGTCTTCTTGGACTCTACCATTTTTCTTAAAGGGGGGGGGGTGAAATTGAGATTGGGGTATACAGGAAACTCATCCACACAGACCGCTACCTCCTCAGCATACGCTAGCACATAAACTAGGGATGGTCAGAATTCTGCAACACCAGGCTGAAACCATACCGACGACATCTGAGTCTAAAGATAAGGTAAAAGAAATAAAATAATAAAAAACAATAATGAAACAAAAATGAAAGCCTGCAGGTGCCCCAATTGGGCTTTTCATCCAAAACAGCAACAAGATCGACAGAAATCAAAAGCAGGCCAGCAAACAAAAAAGACATCAAATCTACATGCAACCATACTGTCATTCCATATGTGGCAGGGATCTATCAATACTGTCACAGAATCTGTGTCAAACATAACCTGCCAGTATTTTTCAGAAAACAAATCACTCAGATAACACCTAGTACACGCAAAGGACTGCATACCAAAACTAAAATCTGACAATGAGGTCTACACTAGGCCTAGGTGACTGGACAAATATAGTATAGGCAATCGGCGACTGGCTGAGTCCAATCGGTGGGGTTTTTTTGTTTTTATTTTTTTTGGTGATTTTTTTATGCAATTTTTGTTCTTTTAATTGGCTAATTTAATGAGCTGTCTCCTTGAGAATCCATCCATCCATTATCTGAACCACTTATCCTGCTCCCAGGGTTGCAGGGAAAACAGTCATTGGGCGGCAGGCAGGGTGACACCCTGGACAGGCTGCCAGGCCACCACAGGGCTGGCACGCACACACACACACACACACACACACACACACACACACACACACACACACACACACACACACACACACACACACACACACACACATTCATACCTAGGGACAATTTAGTATGGCCAATTCACCTGACCTACATGTCTTTGGACTGTGGGAGGAAACCGGGGCCCCCGGAGGAAACCCACACAGACACGGGGAGAACATGCAAACTCCACACAGAGGGCAGCCTGGGATGACCCACCAAGGTTGGACTACCCCTGGGCTCGAACCCAGGACCTTCTTGCTGTGAGACAGCTGCGCTAACCACTGTGCCACTGTGCCGCCTCCTTGAGAATTGAACTTGGAAAATAATTAACCTGTAAAGCACAATTCAAAGCGTGCGTGGGTAGGAACAGGCATTTGGAGTTGGACCATATGCACGTTCTTGTTAAACTGATTTCCGACGAGTCTTTCACTAAACAGGGCAGTGACTGCAGTGACTAAATGTAAGCCGGCTTTAGTGGTTGCTGGTCAATCAACTGGTGCTGAAAAGCAACGTTAATTCATAATCATAGTTGAGAACTAGACCAAAAGCTACAGGTAGTTGTGCACCCTGATCAGAACGACCGGGATTTCACTCCTACCTAAAACGACCATGGGCCGTCAAAATGACAGCCAGCTTTTAAAATCTATATTCTGTCAAGATAAATACCCAATTGAGATATTCATGTTAGTATGTCTGTTAGGAATTGACCGACACCTAAATTAACATTTTAACAACTATAATACTATTTCTAAACAACTTAAACGTCAGAGAGACATGGTCGAACTTGAATAGCAAAATTGGAAAAGTGAAAATATTACCTGAAAAACAAAACGGAGAACACATATTGCTAATCTAACAAACATAACAAGGCCTATAAAACGTGAAATGTAACAAAAGAACTGAAAATAACTATTGAAACACTCCCAAACAACAACCAGAACTTAAAAACTACTAGAATGACGGCCCACGGTTCGTCAAGCTCACGGTTGTCAAGATAAACACCCAAATGAGATATTAATACATTGCATATGTTAGTATAGCATGTCTGTTAAGAAACGACTGACACCAAAATTAACATTTTAACAACTTTAATACTGTTTTTCAAACAATTTAAAATCACCGCTGTGCAACGCCTGTAATACTGCAACGCCCCGGTGGTAGTCATGGTGCATCGGCAATTGCTGATGTCCTGCCGACTGTCGGGCTAACAATGGCCAGCAGGAACACTTTGACATATCACCCAACCCTAGTCTCCGTGGTACAACTAGTGAGGAGTGTACCAATGTGTACATAAGTGAGACCAAGCGGCTACTCCATAAATGCAGGGCATAGCACAGGAGAGTTACTGCAATAATTACATCACTGCGTGTTGTTTTACAGCATCATTTCATCAGTTAATTAGATAATACACTTGTTTTCAGGTCGGAGTTTGTGCTTCTATTACCTCTCGCCGCCAAGAGACATCGACAACATGCAAACTTACGGACTGCAAGTTTAAAGATTTTTTAATCAAATTCACTTTTACATTGCTGACTAGAAAATAAAAGCTTTCAATTTGAAATGTCTTGCTCTCATTGCAAGCTCAAGCATATAATCAGTTTTAACCTGCAAACACAGTCACATCCCCACGCAGTGTTTCAGATAGGCCCAACACTTACAGTCAAACTGACAGCTAAGTGGCTTTGAAACTCATGACAAGAGGTGGCCACACCTCATACCACAAAAACCAGTCTGCTGGAAGAAAAAGCATTTTGATTTTCAATTAATCATTTGAAATAACAATCATATTGATTGGCGGGATGGTGGGATTCACAAAGGGGCCACGCCATGAGTGAAATGAAAACGTAGGCCACAAGTTGGTGCTGTTGGATCCATTTTGCTAATAAACCACATTAAGGCAATGTTGTCATACTGCTACTGTATTAAATGTTTACTTTTAGAGGAGTGAGTCAACCAATCACAAGGAATGTGTTCACAACTTGTGCATAGTAGATGAAGTGTGAGGTTTATATTCAAACTAGTAAAAGCAAGAGCACATATAAAAATGGCTGGAAAAAGGACAACCTACAGTTAAATGGAAAAACAAGAATGCCAAAATAATAGACGAATAAAACAATCACATTAGAGATGCCAAGGTTTATGACACAGACATCCTACACAAGCAGGGAACTGGACTGTATGCACTGTCATGTCATGTGTGAATAAACACTATCTGTACATGTAGCAGGCAGCACGGTTGCGCAGTGGCTAGCATGGTCGCCTCACAGCAAGAAGGTCCTGGGTTCGAGCCTCGGGGTAGCCCAACCTTGGGGGCCGTCCCGGGTCGTCCTCTGTGTGGAGTTTGCAAGTTCTCCCCTTGTCTGCGTGGGTTTCCTCCGGGGGCTCCGGCTTCCTCCCACAGTCCAAAGACATGTAGGTCAGGTGAATCAGCCGTACTAAATTGTCCCTAGGTATGAATATGTGTGTGTGTGTGTGTGTGTGTGTGTGTGTGTGTGTGTGGGCCCTGTATGATTGTCTGTCCAGGGTGTCTCCCCGCCTGCCGCCCAATGACTGCTGGGATAGGCTCCAGCATCCCCGCGACCCTGAGAGCAGGATAAGCGGTTCGGATAATGGATGGATGGATGGATTTACATGTAACAGATAGTGTGTGAACAGGGAAAACCACTGCCCATGCTGGAAAAATCCCCCCCCCTTTCTCCCCAATTGTACTTGGCCAATTACCCCGCGCTTCTGAGCTGCTCCACGTGCTCTGCTGATCCGGGGAGGGCTGCAGACTACCACATGTCTCCTCTGATACATGTGGAGTCACCAGCTGCTACTTCTCACCTGACAGTGGAGCTTCACCAGGGGGACATTGTGTGTGGGAGGATCATGTTATCCCCCCCCCCCAAATAGGCGCCCCAACAGACCAGAGGAAGCGCTAGTGCAGCGACCAGGACACATACCCACATCCGGCTTCCCACCCGCAAACACAGCCAATTGCGTCTTTAGGGACGCCCAACCAAGCTGGAGGTAACACGGGGATTCAAACCACCAATCCCCTGTGTTGGTAGGCCACGGCATAGACTGCCATACCGCCTGGAAAAATCATTCTGATAATGTTACAGAATGTGTGTTTTAAAGTGGCCACAAATGGCATTTCTCCACAATACTTTCAAGACATTTTCACTGGTTAACAAATAAGTCTCCAACTTCAGACAGAAGCCTGCTGTGAACAAGGTGTGGATACACTCCGTGTGATTGCTTCACGCTCTTTTTAAAGCATCTTAATATGGCAACCTGGTGGCTTTGTTCACACTGTTGCCGTCTGGCCATGTTTCCATAAATGTATCAAGCTTGCAAGTTTGTAAATTGCTGATACAACTTCTACAGAGTATCAACTCCAGCTCCTGTTCTCATACTGCCCACAAACTGTAAACTGGTTAGGGGTGAAAAAGGCGAGGAGGATGCATGAGCAGAGAAAGAGACAGACCCGGTAGGGGTTTCCGGGGGTATGCTGGCCCAGAGACTTTTTTTTAAAGCTACTAAAGGCTCATTTCTAATATATTTTAGGATTACTCTGGTGCTGGTCACAAGCTAACATAATTACAAGATATTGATCTCTTAAGTGCAAATGTACCTGCACATAAGGGCAGAATGGCTCAGGAGGTAGAGCAAGTCATCTAGTAATATAGGAAGGTCGCTAGTTCGATGCCCGGCTCCTCCAGAGAGAACGTTGAAGCGTGCTTGGGCAAGACGCTGAACCCCCAAACTGCTCTTGATGAGTAGGTTGGTGCCTTGCATGGCAGCCTCCACCATCAGTGTATGAATGTATGTGAATGGGTGAACGTGAGGCATACACTGTAAAGCACTTTGAGTGGTCGGTAGTCTAGAAAAGCACTAAATGCAGTCAATCTAGTTATTTATTTACATCATATGCTCACATTTACAATGAAAATTAATAAAAGGGCAGCCCCACTGGGTACACAACTAATTACAATTATGTTCAAAATTATTACTCTCCATATCCACTCTGTGCCAGAAACCATGTGACAATAAAAATTGCAAATGTGAATATGAGAGTATCCTATGCTATAGGATTGGTGAGGGGTACAGGGCTAGAGAAGTCTGTCATTTTTTTCTTCTTGGCCTGGACCAGTATCTCAAGGGTACGCTTTCGTTGTTTTGCCATATGCCTCAGCCTTGCCCTCTTCTCCTCTTCAGCCGTCTGCCTTTTGCTCTCCCGAGCACTGCCAGATGGTTGGCAGCCATACTTGCTCTGCTGTTGTCGCTTTTCTAGCAGACTCTGCTGCGGTTGGCGTGTGTCAGTGGTTCCTGCTGACCGGATGTTCTCACAGAGTGTGCGGACCAGACATCCTCTCTTAACAATGTTAGCTAGCTGGTTAACAATTCTTGTTTCCTCCAATTTGATCTCTTACCTCAAGCTTTCCGACTGGCTGGTATTTTTCAGTTTTCAGTTGACGCCTTCTCTGTCGTTTCATGCCTGGCATGCACCACTGTAACAACTTCATGTTGGCTTTTACCACACAGCAGGTCACAGACCAATGGTCTGGGCTCACACTGTGTTGTGACTAGTGAATTGATTGGCTGCTGCCTTTTGTTAACAGTCGATGCACATGCATCCAAACGCACATCCACAGCATCAGATGTTCACACTCCATTGTCTTCCTTTTTTGGGGGGGGGGGGTTTGGCCCCCCTTTTTCTCCCCAATTGTACTTCGCCAATTACCCCACTCTCCCGATCTGTCCCGGTCACTGCTCCACCCCCTCTGTCGATCCGGGGAGGGCTGCAGTCTACCACTTTTCTTCTCCGATACATGTGGAGTCGCCAGCCGCTACTTTTCACTTAACAGTGAGGAGTTTCACCAGGGGGATGTAGTACATGAGAGGATCATGCTATTCCCCTAGTTCCCCCTCCCCCCAAACAGGTGCCCCAACTAACCAGAGGCGGCGCTAGTGCAGCGACCAAGACACATACCCACATCCAGCTTCCCACCTGCAGACACGGCCAATTGTGTCTGTAGGGACGCCCGACCAAGCCGGAGATAACACGGGGATTCAAACTGGTGATCGCCATGTTGGTAGGCAACGGAATAGACCGCTACACTACCTGGACGCCCGTCCATAATTGCCTTTCTATGGAAGTCGCTTTGAGTAGGTAGGCTCTCGACCCCCCTCAATTATTTCTCAGCAGATCTGCATGAATCACGTAGGTGACCTATTTTGGATTCAAAACAGCAAATTTTGCCGAAAGGTGACAAGTTTTCATGCCTGTTAATTGGTGCCAAGGGAGAAAGAACAAAATTGTCTGGCCTGTGTATTCAGGAAATGTCATGACAGTTAGAAATGATAATCATGCAGATTTCTCATTAACTGTGGCCCTGAAGAGCTCAACTGGTAGATAACGGATTACATTTATATAGCGCTTTATCTTGATACGCAAAGTGCTTCACAGTGAAGGGGGGAAACTCACCTCAACCACCACCAACGTGTAGCACCCACCTGGGTGATGCACGGCAGCCATTTTGCGCCAGAACGCTCACCACACATCAGCTTGAGGTGGAGAGGGAGGAATTATTGAGCCAATTACACAGGGGGATGATTAGCTGGCGAGATGGAGAGAGCCAGGTTGGGAATTTTGCCAGGACACCATGGGATCTTTAATGACCACAGTGAGTCAGGACCTCGGTATAACGTCTCATCTGAAGGACGGCATCTCCTACAGCACGGTGTCCCCATCACTGCACTGGTACACTGGATTTTGTTTATGAGGATCAGAGGGAAGACTGCCCCCTACTGGCCCACCAACACCACTTCCTGCAACAACTTTTCCCAGGAGATCTCCCATCCAAGTACTAACCAAGCCCACACCTGTTTAGCTTCTGTCATGCAGCATAATCAGGGAGAGTGCCTGGTGTTAAGCCAGCCTATGTCTCGAGCATGGAATTAAAACTGCCATGGGGGCCACCCATGCTGTAATGTGATGCAATCATGCACTGTAAAGTGCTTTGTGTCCAAAATCTAGAAAACCACTATATAGATCAATTTATTCCAAGTTTAGACAAATGAGTTAAGATTGTGTTTGGTTCAAACAGGTTCTTTATTTCAAAGATGAAGGATTTGGCTCCACCCCATCTTTTGACACCTCAAAAACATAACTTCATTCAAACCAGAGAGGTTAGAAGGGGACTTGATCCTTTTTTCCATACATATGGCCCTTTAGAATCACATGTACAGTGCTTGAGAATTACATAACAGGGCCTCCACCGGCAAAGCTAATCCAGTTCAAATAGGGCTTAAAATGATTTGACAGAGATGAAACAAAGTCAGGCTTGAATGTAATTACTTGGCCTCTTGATAAAAAAAAATTTTTTTTAAAGTGCTTTAGTACAGAAAATTGTTAGGCCTGGGTGAAATACCAATCTCAAATCCTTATAAATAGTCTTTAAATATGCCCTACTGGATTGCACCCATCCTCAAAAACAGAGATATAGGCCTGGGCCTAAGGCTGATATAAGTGAGTCAGTAAGGTTAGATGAGAAATATGAGGCTGTAGCCTGCCTAATGCACTGGTATGAATAAAGTAGTCCCAAGAGATACCTGCCCATTTTATGCTGGCAGAGTAAAGGTAATCACAAACATTTGTAGAAGTGCGAGTAGGGTCTATGACATTAACATCTGCTTGAATAAGCCATACTAAAGCTAATGCTACTCACAAAGCTGCATACTTGCCAACATTAGGAGACCCCAAAACGGGAGGACTGGGTGGGGTGGCATGAAAATCAAGTAAAAATACCACTGCAGCTGAATTCTTATCTTTAACTTTCTTTTTTTTAATACCTTTTTAGAAATCAGAATCAGAAACACTTTGTCGCTTCATTTCATGCATTTGCACACATGAAATGAAATGAAACATAATTTCCTCCAGCCCACAGCAGTGCAACACAAACACAAAAACACATCCAAAAACTACTACAAGACCACATACAGTATATGGACAAAGTATTTGGGACACACCTCTTAATTATTGAATTCAGGTGTTTCATCCAGACCCATTGCCACAGGTGTATAAAATCAAGCAGCTAGCCATGCAGTCTGCATTTACAAACATTTGTGAAAGAATGGGTCATTCTGAAGAGCTCAGTGAATTCAAGTGTGGTGCTGTCATAGGATGCTACCTTTGCAATCAGTCAGTTCATGAAATTTCTTCCCTGCTAGATATTCCACAGTCAACTGTAAGTAGTATTCTTGAAAAGTGGAAGCGTTTAGGAACAACAGCAACTCAGCCACTAAGTGGCAGACCACGTAAAGTCACACAGTGGGGTCAACGTGTGCTGATGTGCATAGTGCGTAAAAGTCGCCAATGCTCTGTTGACTCAATAACTGCAGAGTTCCAAGCTTCCTCTGGCATTAACATCAGCACAAAAACTGTGCTCTGGGAGCTTCATGGAATGGGATTCCATGGCCAAGCAGCTGCATGCAAGCCTTACATCACCAAGCACAATGCCAAGCATCGGATGGAGTGGTATAAAGCACACTGCCATTGGACTCTGGAGCAGTGGAAACATGTTCTGTGGAGTGACGAATCACGCTTCTCTGTCTGGCAGTCTGATGGATGGGTCTGGGTTTGGCAGAAGCCAGGAGAACGTTACCCACCTGACTGCATTGTGCCAACTGTAAAGTTTGGTGGAGGAGGGATAATGGTATGGGGTTGTTTTTCAGGGGTTGGGCTAGGCCCCTTAGTTCCAGTGAAGGGAAACCTTAATGCTTCGGCATACCAGGACATTTTGGACATTTCTATGCTTCCAACTTTGTGGGAACAGTTTGGGGAGGGCCCTTTTCTGTTCCAGCATGATTGTGCCCCAGTGCACAAAGCAAGGTTTATTAGGACATGGTTGGGTGAGTTTGGTGTGGAAGAACTTGACAGGCCTGCACAGAGCCCTGACCTCAACCCCATCGAACACCTTTGGGATGAACTAGAACAGAGATTGCAAGCCAGGTCTTCTCATCCAACATCAGTGCCTGACCTCACAAATGCTCTTCTGGATGAATGGGCAAAAAATCCCACAGACACACTCCAAAATCTTGTGGAGTCCCAATACTTTTGTACATATAGTGTAGGTGTGACCATTAACTAGAACTACAATGGCCATGTGTATGATTCAGAGGATTGGGGAATAGTTGCAATGCTGACAACGTCCCCAATGACACAGTGGCTGGGGAAGGGGAGAAATCCCACATAAACACCTATCTGCATATGAAACAAATAGTTGGTTTTGGTCGTTATGCAACTGTGTTGTTTATAAGGTTGGGGGATACCTGCAGTCAGTTGAGACTGATGAAGTCACTTGGATGAGTGATGAAATGTTTCTCCCACTAAACATTGTGTCCAGATAAACTGATTCAACTTTCTGTGATTTCCTTACCTGGATTATTGGGTAAGCATAAAGACTCTTTTCTTATCTCTTCACCTGTGTATGTGAATGGTGTGATGTGAGTCTCTCCCTGTGTGCATGTGTAGTCTGTCCTCCTGCCAGGTCTACATGGTGATGGTGGTCACATGGCTTGGGTCCTAGGCCTTTCTGATGGCAACTGGACACTGCTCGGCTCTCATTTTGTTCTTCATATATCTTATAATTCCATTACAATTCTGTTATCCTCTTTCAATGTTGAATTCTGTAAACTGTTTTATTGTGTACACACAATCTATTGCACATCTGTCCATCTTTGGAGATAGATCTCTGTTGCTCTCCCTGAGGTTTCTTCCTATTTTTTCTCCCCGCTAAAGGGTGTTTTTAGGAAGTTGTTCCTTATCAGATGTGAGGGTCTAAGAACAGGCTGTTGTATTGCTGTAAAGCCCCCTGAGGAAAATTTGTGATATTGGGCTATACAAATAAAATTGACTTGTCACCATGTCAGATTAGGCAATCATAGTGCCATAAATTATTTCTTTGTCTTGGCCGGGAGACTTGCAACACTACAAGTCTGACCCCGACCAATCATCGTACGCAGCCTTTGACAATCTTGTGAGAGTTCATATGTCGTCGGGGGGGAGGGTCAAGAATTATCAATCATAGCTACAGAACTGCTATGTGTGATGCTGGTGTTCTTGGGATACTAAAAAATAAAAAGTAAAGAAAGAAAAAATGATTGTGGAAGCTGTTGCAACCTAGCATAGCTTAACCAGCTACTCACCAGGTTGCTGAAGTGCCTCGGCTATTTCTTGCCAACATTTATCTTCTTTTTTTCTCCCTTTTTCTCCCTAATTGTATCCAACCAATTACCCCACTCTTCCAAGCCATCATGGTCGCTGCTCAACCCCCTCTGCCGATCCGGGGAGGGCTGCAGACTACCACATGCCTCCTTCGATACATGTGGAGTCGCCAGCCACTTCTTTTCACCTAACAGTGAGGAGTTTCGCCAGGGGGATGTAGTGTGTGGAGGATCATGCTACTGCCCCTCAGTTCCCCCTCTCCCCTGAACAGGCACCCCAAGTGACTAGAGGAGGCGCTAGTGCAGTGACCAGGACACATACCCACATTCGGCTTCCCACCCGCAGAAACGGCCAATTGTGTCTGTAGGAATGCCCGGCCAAGCTGGAGGTAGCACGGGGATTCGAACTGGCAATCCCCGTGTTGGTAGGTGACGGAATAGACTGCTATGCTACCCGGATGCCCTAAAATTTATCTTTTTTGACTCTGTCATGGTACTCCCTCGCGAAAACATCAAAAAGACGTGAAAGGGTATTGTTGCCACTACTCAACGAACCTTTCCTCAGTTTCGTCATTCCACCTGACAGCAGCAGCAGCAGCATCCTTCTTTCTCTTTGCCATGTTTACATATGTACACCAGAGAGCACTCTGTCATCCTATTGGTCAACGTCAATGAACACATTGTAGGTGATGTCAGACCAGGGAGGAAAACACAAAAAATTCTGACATGCTGGACTTTCCGTTGGGGTGTCGTGGGACATCCCAGACGCTACATCACTGTTCTTCGATTATGTCACACTACACGGGGTAAAGATGCCCGTTCATCATTCCCGACGTTCATAATCCGGGCTGATGCTGGAAATTTGTCGGCGGTGACAAAATCGGGTTGAATTCACGTAGTCTGATCCCAGCTATAGATACACTTTAGATACTTGTTCAGCTCAATGTTTATTTACGTGCCCCCTCTGGTTTGATTTCCAATGCACTGACTAACTACAGACATGTGAATTGCAGATATTTTTACCATTTAGGCACAATAAGTTAAACACTATAGATAACCACGCATTACCGTTAGTGGTCTTGCACTGATAAACATGACATCAGCTAGCTTTGTGGGTAACCTAATTTAGCAATGGACAGCATTACAAGCTGCTGTAAGTGATGTTGCAAGAGAATTTTTAGAAGTGACGAGGGAGAAATGATAAGGCCGTTGTTTATTTACTCGCTAGAACTGCCACATTGTTTCTTAAATAAACCTATAACCACGTTTGTCAACAGCTTAGCCTACACCACTCCACTACCGTAACGTTAAACATAATTTTGATGTCTGACTGATGGTACGGGCCTTCACAATACTGCAGCAAAACCAGGCATAGCTGACCCGAATGTTGTCAGGCTTATTTAGGCTAAGAGCAGACGTGATGGGGGATATTTATTATTATTTAAGTAATGCATTTTACGGGACAATCATCAACTTACCATGAACACAGGTGATCTCCATCGCGCGCTACTCTGCACCATGGTGAAGTCAATTTTAAGTTGGCTATTGGACAGACATTCACTCCGGATCCAGCGACTTCTTCTTACTTATAGTTTCAGCCAGTGTTGGCAGTACGAGAATGGGGTTAGCTCACCTCCTAGCGCTCACTTTTAACCACAGGGGAAGCTCCTGGATCAGGAGTGAATGTCTGTCAAATATCCAACTTACAATTAACTTCACTGTGGTCTGCTCTGCTCGACTCTGCTTGGGTCAGCTGATTGTTGTGATTTGTGGCGTTCCAACCTTGTGTGCTGCCAACAGTGGAGTTGCAAACTATGCAACGACAACATCCCATCTCTCAGTTTCTTTTTTAACTGTCATTTATCGGCTGTTATAAATGCCGATACTGATTTATCTGTAATTAGCTCATACTGCCCGATAATATCGGCACCCCAATATATTGGTCAAGCTCTATTAAGCAGTACTATGTGGTAGTACATGGTATTATGCAGTATTTAGTACTATAGCAGTAGGCTGTATTATGCAATAGTATGCAATAGTATTTGGGGCCATGCAATAGTGTGTAGTGTTATAGCAGTAATATATGGAGTTATGCAGTAGTATGTGGTATTTTACTGTGGTATGTGATAATCTTTCTAAGTATGCAGCAGCAGTGTGCTGTATTTTGTAGTACAATGTACATACTACCACTATATACTACAATATACATAACACCACATACTACAATACAGTATTATGTAGTGTTATGTATGCTGAAGTACTATGCTGAAGTACATGGTACTTCTTGGCTACTGTGAGCTTGACTGTTGTCAAGTTGTTATTTTCCCCCACTGACAGGGCTATGCATAGAGATCCATATCGTCATAAATATACTGTTGTTATCTAGCATATATAAGGTGCAGTTTTTACTATTCACGTGTACTCGACAAATGTTTGACCTGCCATCAACTTGATTAGAAAGAGTCTGTTTTGGAAAAATAGACATGCAAACACTCAACAATCCAGCTAGATGTAGTAAAATTGTTGGTGTGTAAAACCCTTTTATTCAATGGAAACACTAGCAAAGCATGTCATAAAGTGACATAACCAAATCACTAAAACAAACACTAAAACACAGCAGGCTTCATCTCCAAAATAATCACAAATAGTTCTACACAAACTGGACCAAAATGTAGGCAAAGTCTGCAAAGTATGCAGCTCATGTAGCCCAGCCGACTCAAGATCAGTTTTCAGCATGATGACATTTACGTGGATCTTGAGTCCTGCCACGAACATGTCATGTTGTGCCCACAAAGATTCCACAAAAGCTGTTATGTCGAGTTACGCATTACAGAATCCAAATCTGATGCAGTGGTGTTTAAGTTTACAATCAGAGACATTGCCCATCAGTGACGGCTGGTGGTGATACTGGGTGGGTGGGCTAACAAATATAGTATACCCATCTACAGTTCACACTGCAGCAACAGCAACATAACATCTGAGATACCAAGTTAGAGCAACGACACTATATACATACCTTGTTATAGCAAGTGCTGTACAACAACACTATAGAGATGTATAAGGATGGCCTGATGCCAAAAAACTCTCTCTCACACACACGCGCACGCACACACACACACCATTTGACTATTTTTCTCTGTACACATTAGCACATGCCATTTTTACCAAGAACAACATATGCAAGAATGATGGGATGATATGCTACATGATAGAACAGAATGCAGAATCATCTAGCCAACAATGTCAGAAAAGGGCTTGCCTAAGGATGCACAACAAAACATGTCCCAACTGAAACTGCTGCCAATAAATACTGCAACTGTTTTCATCACAACTGTTTTGCAGCACATTGTGTCAAACATGTCCCGAATAAAACAATTTGGCAAGCACAGCAAAAATAACGGTCATTATAGAAGAGAGACAAGCAATATGTGGACAGGAAAGCTAAACGTGTCTGATGGTCTTTTAAGAGGTCTATCCCAGATAGCAAAATTGCTGTGGCCCAGAACCGTCCCACACTGATGCTTTCATCCGGCCCACATACTGCGTGGAATGATGGCACTTGAGAGGTCCGCTCCTGTTTGCCAGATCTGGGCCAGAACCAAGCCATAGCAATGTTGCATGTGCCACATATTTGCCAAAGGTGGCTCATATTTGTTTTGTGATATTTGGGCCATAGTCACAATTTACCATACGGGCCACTTCAGGGTCACATCCAGATTACATGTTGCAGAGAGCACCGCATCTTTGCCAAAAAATGCCCACATTTGATTTGGCATATTTGGGCCATATTTGCTATTATACAAGTGAGCCACTTCAGGCTCACATCCATTTTGTCAGGGCCAGAAGAAGGCCGTCAGTACCGCATCATTGCCTGAAGTGGTCCATATCCGGGTGCTATCTGGGATAGGCCTGAGCCTACCTTATTTGAAGAGAAGCTCACATCGACGACCTTTCTGGGATGCAAACAGCCACTATGTCATTGAAGTCCGGTGATTTTTGGAGGAAGTCCCGCTCAACAGACAGCACAGCCAGGGCGTTCAGCCCATGCTGTCCCATAGTACTTCAGAGGAATGATTTGATCCTCTTAAGTATATTGAAACACCTCTCTGACTCTGCAGATGTCATGGGGGTTGTGATGGCTATTTGTATTAATTTCAGTGTTTCAGAAAAAGTGCTCTGAAGATTGTTCTCAGATTGTTCCCTGAGCACAATCGCGCACTGGCTTACACACGCCACGTCGATGGTCTCGTCAGCTTGCACAGCCACGAATGGTGCCTGCGATATTCCATCAGCCAATTTTTGTCCATAAACAGCAAACATCCATCAAGCAACTCATTTTGGCTCGTCTTAGACGTGTACTTGGCAACCTGTGTGTTTGACAGGTGATCAGCTAACTGGCTGTCCAAAAAAGAGAACTGGTCAACGAGGTCCAGAAACGCGCCCCCTGGAGTGAAGTCGGAGATCCGTCGCCCCCCCCCCCCCGGAGAGCTAGCTCACGTGCCCCACAAAATGTAATACAGTCCACAATCCGTGATAATGAACGGCTGTTCTTCTTTACCAGCTCGTTGGGTCTCTGTAAAGACATGCGGTGGCCCTCGTCAAGTTGACAGGCGATGTTAACTTTACCCAGCATCGATAGCTTTACTCTATTTCCAGTGGGACTTGTGCTGCACTCATGTTGCCTAATTTTTGTCGAATAAATGTTTCAAACCCACAATTCCTTGTTGGGTCCGAGCCGCGTCTCCCCCCCAAAAAGCAGCAAGCGTGGGAAGCAGAAAAGTTCATTCTTAGCTACACTTGCCGTTAGCCAGTCCTTTCGCTGAAACCAAGTAACACAAAACTTACGATTTTGTCTTTTGTCCTTTTGTGTTATCTGAACATCGCTTGGACGATGTGTCCCCCGTCTCTTCACTTCCAATTTTTCCTCCAAAGACACTGAAGAACATGGATGAGAAAGTAAATAATCCACCTCGTTCAAGCTAACGCCCGCGGCCGCCATTGCCCCAGCCTCCCACTTCTGCCCTTCCCACTCTCACACAAGCAGCACGTCACTGTGTACAGTCTGCGCTGTCATTGGTCAAAAGTCAGCGGCCTGTCGGCTGATAGCTCAAATGATCAGCAAATCGAGGGGGCGTGCCAAGACACCTGTCACTCACGTAACACGCAGATGAGTGGAGGCTGATGCAATTGTGTTTTGGCTGTAAAAAAATTAGCCCATTTAGATGTATTTTGTGCTTTTCGTGTGACTATTTAGTGCTGTTGCTGCTCTTAGGTTCCACCAAAATGTTAAACAATTTGTTCTAAGGTTCTGTGATGGCCTGGCGGCCTGCCCAGGGTGTCTCCCTGCCTGCCGCCCAATGCCTGCTAGGATAGGCTCCAGCATCCCCGCGACCATGAGAGCAGGATAAGAGGTTTGGATAATGGATGGATGGTTGTTTTTTTTTCTAGTTTTTCCCCTTATCCCACCCGATTAACCCAATGGCATATGGCCGGAACTCTTGTCGAATAAGTCCCCTGGCTCACGTTTCCACAGGAAGGTGTAACGTGCATGGATAAGAAGACACGCTGGCCGCTGGCTGGTGGGTCTGACCCTTAAGTCGAGCGGTTAGCGATGTCTCCTGCGGTGCGGGCGATACGGGTTCGCGTCCCGGCCGCGGCAGTTCCTGTGGTTGCGTTGTCCCCCGAATTCGCTACATTGGATGGATGTTCTAAGGTTGTTTTTTTCTATTTTTTCCCCTTATCCCACCCGATTAACCCAGTGGCATATGGCCGGAACTCTTGTCGAATAAGTCCCCTGGCTCACGTTTCCACAGGAAGGAGATAGTCGTAACACTAGCTTCCTTCAAGTCGTGTCGGCTGCTCTCGCCATTTTACACGCTGAAGCCTCGCATGGATTGCATTCCCCTCAGGCCGCGAAGGAGACGTAGGGAGAATGCTTTCGGTTGCTTGGCTGCAGGCGCCCGGGTGGGCCAGAGGGGTCGCTGGAGAACGACGAGTCCCCGAACACTACACCGATCTACACCCACTATCCCTCGGGTAAGGGTGGCCTAACGAATGCCTTACCCCGTGGACGCTCTGGCCGTGACCGGTTACGGCGAGTCTGGGTTACGAACCCCCCAGCCACATGACGAGCGGGTTGCCAGAACGGCGGGTTATTCCTCTCGGCCATCAGAGCGGCCCTAAGGTTTTTTTTTAACAATAATGTTCTCGTCTTTATTGCAAAAGATAGGGAGGGCTTAACCCTGTTAGCCTATTTCTATGAGCCGTCCCTGCATATTGTTTTGTAGTACTTGCCCGATTACTACATAAAAATAAATAAAAAGTGGCAAATCCCTTGCTGTAGTCCAATGTGAGATCAAATGCGCAAGCGCTATCATCCGTCAGGGTAGAGCTATTTGCTGCCCACTTAATCGCTGTGTAAAAGTAGGAGCGTAACTTGCAATATATATATATATATATATATATATATATATATATATATATATATATATATATAGTAATGATCTGTGCCCTCTGGCTATGTTAACTTATAACATTAATAAAGCAAGGACGACTTCTCTCGTGCTGGGTGTTTATTCACCGACCGGATTCCGACTGACGTTGTTACGTACATCACGTGACTTTGTTGTGGCGCTACGGAAAGCCGTAAGGGACATTAGCAAATCAAATATTACTAGCAAATATTACATCTCCCTTTTTCTGAAAAGTGCTGCTTTCTCTGCAGAGATACAGACCACGTTGAGCACGTTTATAAGCGAATACAATCTTAATAAGAAAGAATATGAAAATGGAACTCTTATATAACTGGACTGCAACAAAGTAGTGTAAAACATTTCCTTCCCTGTCTAAATGTGACACCGTAATAACATTTCATCTTTTTTTTTTTTTTTTTTTTTTTACATTCATAAGTCAAGGATTTGTCTTGGTTTGACCGTGCGACCTGACCTCGTGGTGTAACCAGGCTGTGTGTCTGGTTGTCGCTGATTGTTCGTGTCTGGAGGTTCAGCATGCTCTTGCTGATGGGCTTGTGTGTTGTTGTTAGCGCTGGTAACAGTCTGCTGTGAAGTGTGTGTGTGTGTAGTGTGAGCGTTCACTCTGCTTTGTCGCAGGTGTTGACGGTTGCGTTGGTAGATCTGACCTTCTTTGGTTTGGATGTGGTAGCTCCTGTCTGTGTTCGCTGGTCTTTCCACAGTTGCAGGTCTCCAGGATCCATCCTCCTGCCGGAAGCGGATTGGTGTGCCTGCGGGCAGGTGGGGCAGAGGTTTGGCTGTTCGGTTGTAGTATGCCTGCTGGCGCTGTTGACATACCTCTCTCCTTTTGTGAACATCCTCCTGACTGGCGATCTGTGGCTGCAGGTGTTTTGCTGTTGATGGGAGAATGGACCGCAGCCTCCGACTCATCAGTAGCTGTGCCGGTGATTTCAGGTTGTCCACCGGTGTGTTGCGATACTCCAGTAAGCTCATGTAGGGGTCTTTGTTCTCAGCTTTGGCTTTGTCCAGGATGCGTTTGGCCGTCTGGACAGTCTTCTCGGAGAGGCCGTTGCTCTGTGGGTAGTGGGGGCTTGTGGTGGTGTGTGAGAAACCCCATGTCTGTGAGAAGTTGCGGAACTCACCAGAGCTGTAGCACGGACCGTTGTCGCTGATGATAGTCTCGGGGATTCCGTGTCGAGCCATTGCTGCTTTCAGCTTCATGATGACGGCAGATGAGGTGCAGCTGTAAAGTCTTTCTAGCTCGAAGAATCTGGAGTAGTAGTCCACAGTGACTATGAAGTCCTGTGAGTTCCATGTGAATAGGTCTGTGCCTATCACTTGCCACGGCCGCTCGGGTATGGCGTGTGACATCATTGGTTCCTTTGCATTTGCGCTGCGCCGTTCTTGGCATATGCTGCAGTCTGCTACCGCATCCTCGATCTGTTTCCCCATGCCAGGCCAGAACAGTAAGTCTCTTGCTCGGCATTTGCTTTTTTCCACGCCAAGGTGGCTGGCATGGATGCGCTGTATCATGTCCTTGCGAAGCTTTTGGGGGACAATGATTCTCTCACCTTTGAACAGGATACCGTCCATTTCTGAGATTTCTGCTCTGTGGTTCCAGTATTCCTGGATGCTGGGCGGGCACTTTTTCTTTGTGTCTGGCCAGCCAGTGAGTGTGGCTCGTCTGAGTGCGGTGAGCTGTGGATCTTGCGCTGTTTCCTGCTTGATTTCTGTGAGTCTTGTGTCGCTCACAGGGATGTTGCTGAGGACTGTGTGCACTTGGGCCTCCATCCCTTCCTGTAGGTCACTGTCGTGGTGTTCTATTGACTTGCGTGACAGTGTGTCGGCCACCGGTATGTCCTTACCGGGGCGGTGGATGATTTGGATGTCGTATTTTTGGAGCGCCAGGATCATCCGTTGCAGCCGGGGTGGTGCTGCTGCCAGTGGCTTTTTTAGTATTGCCTCCAGAGGCTTGTGGTCTGACTCCACAATCACTTTTCGTCCATACATGTACTCGTGGAACCTCTTGCAGCCGAAGACCACAGCGTAGAGCTCCTTCTCTATCTGTGCGTAGTTTTCTTCAGTGCTGTTGAGTGACTTGGACGCATAGGCAATTGGTTTGCCATCTTGGAGCATGACAGCCCCAAGGCCACTTTTGGATGCATCCACTTGGAGTCGCAGCTCTTTCTGCGGGTCGAAATATGAGAGTACTGGACCTGGGTGCTGTGTAATGAGATTCTTCATCTCTTGGAACGCCTTGTCGTGGACTGCATCCCACACAAACTCACTGTCCTGTTTCAGAAGCTGTCTGAGGGGTGAGTTTATCTGTGAGAGGTGTGGAGCAAATCTGGCGAGGTAGTTGATCATGCCGAGGACTGTCTCCAGCTCTGCTTTGTTCTGTGGGGGTTGCATGTCCTTGACCGCCTTCACCTTGTGTGGGTCTGGTTTGATGCCTTCGTGTGAGAGCGTGTGGCCAAAGTAGCTTACCTCGGACACGCATATGTGACACTTGTCGGGGTTGAGCCTCACCCCTCGCTCCCTTGTGCGCTTCAGCATCGCTCTGAGACGCTGGTCATGTTCCTCTTTAGTCTTGCCGAACACTAGTATATCGTCCACTATGGCCGTCACACCGTCCAATCCTTCATATGTTTCATCCACGCGTCTCTGGAACTCGTCTTGAGCGGACACGATTCCGAATGGCAGTCTGAGGAAACGATACCTGCCAAACACTGTGTTAAATGTCGTCAACATTGAGGATTCAGTGCTCAGTTTGATGGCCCAATAGCCTGACCGCGCGTCTAACACGCTAAAGTACTCAGCTCCAGCAAGCTTTGTGGTGGCGTCCTCCAGCGTGGGGAGGGGGTAGTGAGGTCGTTGTATCACTTTGTTAAGAGCTCTGGGGTCTAAACACACTCTAAGTTTGCCTGTCTTTGGCTTCTCAACAATGACGAGTGCGTTCACCCATTCTGTGGGTTCTGTTACCTTACAGATTATGCCGCCTTTCTCCATGCTGTCAAGCTCGTCCCTCAGTTTGCTGCGTAGGGCGATGGGGATTCTGCGTGGCGGGCAGACGACCGGCGTTGCATCTGGTGTGACGCGGAAGGTGCACTCGCCTGGGAACTCTCCTATTCCCTGGAAAACATCTGCATACTCATCCATTATGCTCTGTGATGTGACATTGTTTTCCTCGCTCACAGCCATCACTATTTTTACCAAGTTTAGGTCACGGCATGTTTTCATTGCCATGACTGGTGGGGCGTTTGTGTCAATGACGTAAAAGTCCAGCATCATTGCATTGTCTCTGTACTTACATTTGAGTTTGCATGTGCCTTTCACGCTCAGCGCGCCTCCTCCATATTCAGTGAGTCTGTGTATTGCTGGTTTCAGTGTCACATTTTTGAACAGCGCCTGGAACAGGTTGGTGGGAATAGTATTGGCCTGTGCCCCAGTGTCTAGTTTAAACTTTACCTTCTGTGGAGGTGTGCCTATTCCAACCTCTACGTAAGCCTGCTCGTTGCTTTTTCCGTTGTTCTCTATTGAGATGCAGTCTATGTACAGCTCTGTCTGTTCTCCCACAGCGGTGCTCTCCACTGTAATGTTGTCGAAGTACAGTTCTTCCTGTTCTCTGTCAGTGGTGCACTCTTCTGGGTTCTCTCCGACGGCATGTACTGTGCCGCGGTAGTACTTTGTCTGTCCCTGGGAGCTAGACTTGCATACTTTAGCAAAATGATTGAGCTTCTTGCATTTAATGCATTGTTTACCCTTAGCTGGGCAAGTGGCTTTAGCGCCGTGTAGCCCTCCACAATAGCTACACGCCCTAGCGGCGGTGCTAACGTTACCCTCCCTTTGTCTGAAGTTAGCGTTAGCTGCTTTGGGTGCGTTCGGTTTGTAAGTCTTTCTGCCTATTGCGTGCACCGTTTCATGTGTGCTGCCCTGGCCCATAGACTTTAGCTGTTGCTTTGCTAGCTCGTGTGAGCGGGCTACATCTATGGCCTTTTCTAGCGTTAGCTCAGCTCCCTGGCTAAGTAGCTTTTCTCTCACTCTGGGTGAGTTGGTGGCAAACACGATGCGGTCCCTGACCATCTCGTCGGCATTTGGGTAGCCACAGTCTTTGACTAGGAGCTTTAGCTCAGTTACAAATCGTTCGAAGGATTCACTCTCTCCCTGCATCTTTTCATGAAATTTATATCTGGCATAAATCGGGTTTGCTTTGGGGGTGATGTACTCAGTGTACTTATCGTAGTACGTTTCTAGCTTCTTGGCTTGTTCTCCGCTGAGTGTCCAAGTGTTGTGCACATCGCGCCCTTTTTCCCCTATCCAGAGCAGGAGGTAGCTGCATTTCTCCTCTTCGTTCTTCCCGCGCAGGGGGCCCTTGAACATTAGCTCCGTTGTTTGCCGAAATCGTCTCCATGCTTCAGGTAAGTTCGCCGATTCCCAGTCCATCCGTGGAGCTGGAACGCCGTACGAATCCATATTGGGTATTTAAACTCCGCTACTCTGACACCATGTAATGATCTGTGCCCTCTGGCTATGTTAACTTATAACATTAATAAAGCAAGGACGACTTCTCTCGTGCTGGGTGTTTATTCACCGACCGGATTCCGACTGACGTTGTTACGTACATCACGTGACTTTGTTGTGGCGCTACGGAAAGCCGTAAGGGACATTAGCAAATCAAATATTACTAGCAAATATTACATATATATGCTGTATAAAGGCAGGATCGTAACTTGCAATATACATATATATACATATATATATAACTTTGTTAAAAGAAACACTCAACGGTATGGAAAGTACTCAACAAATAAGGACCAAAATAATCCAGTGGATCAAGTAAATTATTTATGGGACAGTACAAGCCTGTTTCATGCCATAAGCAATCATCAGCTGTCAATTTTTCTCAATATGTCAATATGAATGCCAATATGATTGACAGCTGATGATTGCTTATGGCATGAAATAGGCTTGTACTGTCTCATAAAAAACTTGCTTGACTCTCTGGATTATATATATATATATATATATACACACACACACACGTATAAATCTATATTTTTTTCAGCTGCATTACTTATTACTTTTTAACACGTACCGCATAACTTGAATAATTTTTGAAACGATCTTCTTGGATGAGGCCATGTAAGTTACTGCTAATTGTGCTCTTACTTGCATTGCCTTTTAAACCCCACATGTCTCCGTGCAGTTAAAAACATCCTTTGTGAGATCGTATGTCGCCTGTCACATCGTCTCTGTCACAAACCCTGTGCTCCTCCTGGTAGATTAATGTGAATGGACAGCACTTTTTTGTTTGTTTATTTGACACAGTAGTGCTGCCTTTAGATAACACTAAGTAGTTTATGTATATCTTGAATATTTTGTTACGTGTCTTCTGATAATTTGTGCATGATTAAACTTGATGCCTTTAATGTGGCTATAAATAGGCTATCCATCCATCCATCCATTATCCAAGGCACTTATCCGAATTCGGGTCGCGGGATCTTGGAGCCTATCCCAGCAGTCATAAATAGCCTATGTTGCAGTTTTTCTTTATCTATCTATCTATCTATCTATCTATCTATCTATCTATCTATCTATCTATCTATCTATCAGTCTGTCTGTCAGATTTGGTTTCGTTTTATCTTATTTTAACACTAACAAGGACATGAGTTAATGGGAAGGAATGAATCGGTAGTTTCAGAACAGTGAGAAAAATGTCACAGACATCTTGAGGGACTTATGGTCTGATGCAAGCTCCACCTCCAGTGGGATGCTGTCTTAATCCTGTAGTGTTTTGGGATCTGGGCCCTGATGTTGGCTCACAGAGACAATTCTTCCAGGCACGATCTCATCAATTTCTCAGTGAAGGGTCCCCATCCAATGTTCTCCCCTTTTGTTGTGCTGTGACTTGTGTCATCTCCCAATTTATCGCCTTGTGAGCGGGCAGTTTTTATCATGAAAGCACACTCTCTCTGCCTCTTTTGCTCTGCCTCTCCCCCTCTGTCTCTCTGTTCTGCTCTGTTTGCTGCTGCTGCCACAGAAGTCTGGTGGCGAGATCACTGCATTGACACAATGTGGTCACAATTCACAAGATTGATTATCTTCTCCCATTTATGATGTGCCGAAACCTATTTCAGCCAACTCCCTGCACATCAAATTTTGGTAAGACTTTTCCTCGAGTGCATTACTGGGCAGGCCTTGTTAGAAAAGAGTCAATATTTTTTAACCGTGCAATATTGAGTGCCCATCTGAAGCGCTTTACATTTCTCTGTTATTACTCAATTATTTCTTATGCTTTGTAAAAAAAAAAAAAGCTATGTGTACATATCATAATTAAATACTTAATCAACAAGTCCATAATCTCAGAAGCCCAAATACAGAATAAATGTATAACTAGATAAACAACTGTGCTTCTTATCAGCCAACCGGCAACAAAGGGTTTATTAACGGCAAAATCACTTTACTTTGAAGTTGCATTCGTGGATTACATTCTGTCCAACTGTGTGGCAATCAGCCGCAGCCAAATGCACCCCTACCCCAGCGCCACCCAAATCTCCTTCTCCACCCACCCAAAAATATAAAATGACGACCATCTCAAGACCACTCACGACTGATGAATATTCATAGCTCTCTGGTAATGGCCGTTTATATAATCAGCGGAGATGTGGTCGGCGATGGATCTGGGTTAATTATCAAGAGGAGTCTTAATTGCATTCTTCAACACAATGGCGGCAAATTACTGAGATTCTGTGTACGTGTGTGTGTGTGTGTGTGCGTGTGAGTGAGAGAGAGAGAGAGAGAGCGAGAGAGAGAGAGAGAGATGGGTAGAGGCAATGTCAAAAGCCTTGTCAGCTCCTCCAGTTGTTTTGGAGAGTGGAAAATGTTTTTGTTGGCTCCGGGACTTCAATGGATTTGAACATGGAGCCAATTGTGTTCCCTTTGAGAGGTCTGGGAAGATGCCTGCTGAAGTGGAGATAGTAGAAAACATGTTCCTAATCCTTCCCGGGGTCTCACCCTCTTAACCCCTCCATTGTTCTGGCGGCTTCATGATTTCCTTGTGAGGGCTGGAGTCCTCAGGCTTGGATGCCAGGTCCACTTATAGTTGCTCGTGGTGATGATGGAGGTTTTGTTGACAATCAGGTTGCCACAATAGCCATATTTAACACTCTTTTATCTGACTTGACCATTTGGGGTCTTTAAACCAGCCGCACAATGAGCTGAGCACAAATCTCCTCAGCAATATTTCAATTTCCAATAAATGTGGAAGAATGCGTTCGCATTTTAATGCAGGAAATTGGCATACCGCGTCAAAGCTCAATTATGTTGCTTATGACCATTTGGATGTGACACTGACACTGCTTACAAATGAATATTGTATGCAGTTCTACTTTTCTTAAAGTGTCTAAAAGGAGTGTGTATTTTTTTTCAAGCACACTAGGTCCAAGTTGCAAGGTTGAGAAGATTGACAGCAGAAGCTGCATCTTCCACTTGTGCGTGGCCGCTCTCCGGAGATCAACTCGAGCCTGTCATTTGCAAACACTGCAGGCCTCTGAAGACAGAAATGCTGTGCATGATAAATATGACAATTCTAGCTTGGATGTGGGAAGGTATAAGCTCCCTCAACCAGGGATCGGGTGGCGGGGAGGATAAGAGGAGGCTAGGTTCAAGAGAAGTACCAAACCAGTGGATTCTCCAAATGCTCAAGCCTTGCGACGAGGGAGGTTTCCCCTCCTCTTTCTCTCCAAATCCCTCGCTCTTCCTCATGGGCCATCAATCACCGAGCCCCTCGTCACCGCAAACCATTCATGTACCCTGCCCCATGCCCCAAAAAAAGAATGGTCTGTCATTTCTATGGTTAAATTCAATCCCATCCACTTGAACATGCATCGACAGGGACCCGTCGGGACGAGAGCATCATTCATCACGCCTCAGCTGCCGTTGTTGCTGTGCATGGCGGTTTGCGTGTGTGTGCATGGCAGCGGCCCTGATTTGTCTTTGAGACGCGAGGGAAAGATGATGGGAGCGCAACGTGATCGGCAAAGCAATAGAGCATTTAAGCTTGCATCAGACAGCGTGAGATTATGATTCCCCACCCCCACCCCCACCCCCCCACCCCTTCTTCTTTTTCTGTCTCGGAGCAGAACGCAGCCGTAGCTATCTGGTCTGTTGCCCCCCCCCCCTCCTCTCCTCCTCCCCCCCTCCCTCCTCTTTTCTTATTCACCCCACTGAGCTTCAATATTGGCAATTTTAGGGTCACAATGGGTCCCAGTGGTAGGTAAAATGGATGAGAGGTCACACTGTACACCTGTAAATCCCTGTGTGTTTTCATTTTTCTGTAATCGTTTAAGACAGCCGGCGAGGCCCTAGATTTAAAGATGAGGCTGCCAGAGGGTCTCCTTTGCATCCTTTGTACTACTCCCCCCCCCCCCTCCTCCCTCCTTTGTCTTGGCAGAATGTGCAGTGAACAGTTTTTTTGCTGCTGCTGCGATGTCAGAGGTGTTTGGAGCGCCACGCAATACGGCACGTGCCACATGATGGATAATAATGCACATATGTAGGAAAAATATCAGTGTTGAAATTATAGATACTTGATCTTCATATTACTGCCATCTCCCTTTGTGTGAGTTTCAAAGTGAAAAATATATTTTTCTTACATGAGAGACATGGATTTAATTTTTTTGGGGGGGGGAGGATCTGCAGCACTTTCTCGCTGTTTAGTTTAAGTTTAAACCAACCTCCCACGTTTTCACTAATTTATGGGTAATGAATAATGGAGAAAAAAAATGAACTCCCGGCCAATTATAATGACAAAATGTAGCAGGAATGTAAAATTTGGATTACGTTTTTTTTTCTTTTTTTTTTCTTCCTTTCAACCTTGGCGTGAATTTTGTCTAATGGTTCTCAAAACATTTCACAGGATTCATTATTCGTTGTCCTTGTCGTGTTTTGAAAACACACCAAAGTGACACAACGCTAACGATGTTGAACAGCCTCTCCCTCTTCCGGGGCAGCTTCTTGTTGATTTTCCACCCCAAGCCTGTCTGGGCCGGGCTGCTGTCTGACTACTCCTCTCCATCATCATTTTCCTAACGAGTGTCTTGTCTTCTGCTGCCATTTAAAGCAATGCCAGAAAAGGGGTGTCCGGGTGGCGTGGTGGTCTGTTCCATTGCCTACCAACACGGGGATCGCCGGTTCGAATCCCCCGTGTTACCTCCGGCTTGGTCTGGCATCCCCACAGACACAATTGGGGCCGTGTCTGCGGGCGGGAAGCCGGATGTGGGTATGTGTCCTGATTGCTGCACTAGTGCCTCCTCTGGTCTGTCAGAGCGCCTTTTCGGGGGGGGGGGAATAGCGTGATCTTCCCACGCGCTACCTCCCCCTGGAGAAACTCCTCACTGTCAGGTGAAAAGAAGCGGCTGGCGACTCCACATGTATCGGAGGAGGCATGTGGTAGTCTGCAGCCCTCCCCGGATCGGTAGAGGGGGTGGAGCAGTGAACAGGCCGGCTCGGAAGAGTGGGGTAATTGGCCAAGTATAATTGGGGAGGAAAAAAAGGGGGGGGGTCCAAAAAACAAACAAACAAAAACGTAATGCCTGAAGATGACAACCGCTGTGATTGCTGCTATTTGTTGGGGGGCACTTTGGTTTTGGCTGATTGTGTGTTTGTGATGCAGGACCCTTCGCCTGACTGTTCTCTGCCTTCTTGGTTATGTGCTGGCGTGAGTGCTAAACACCACGGAGCGTTTACTGATTAAAATAGTTCAATAAACCCATTTCCTCCTCTCTGTGTGCACCTCTCCAAACTACAGCCCGTGGCCAACCTCATCAGAATCAGAATCAGAATCAACTTTACTGGCCAAGTCTGCCTATGCACACAAGGCATTTGACTCTGGTGCACAACAGCTTCTAGCACTTGGACACATCACTCACACACAAAAAAAAAGAAAGAAAGAAAGAAAGAAAACAAAAGAAAAAACAAAAGCAGAAGAAATAAATGGAACAACAAACAGGATACCGGAGAGTTTTGCTATGGTTGAATAACCAACAGCCTATGCCCATATATCATACCATATTGCTTGTATACTATATTGCCCATGCCCACTGTACATTGTTCTTCTTCTGCAGCCTTATTATTCAACACACTGACTTGCTGATCAAGTTACATCTGCGTTAGATGGTAGTAGTAATAATTATAATAATATTAATGATAATAATAATTGTTTGTCACATGTTAAGTGGTTACCTTTCCATTCAATACCATACCATACCATACCAAACCAAACCATACCATACCATACCATACCGTACCATACCATACCATACCATACCAAACCATACCATACCATACCAAACCAAACCGAAACCATACCATACCATACCAAACCAAACCGTACCATACCATACCATACCGTGCCATACCGTGCCATACCATACCATACCATACCAAACCATACCATACCATACCAAACCAAACCGAAACCATACCATACCATACCAAACCAAACCGTACCATACCATACCATACCGTGCCATACCGTGCCATACCATACCAAACCATACCATACCAAACCACACCATACCATACCATACCAAACCGAAACCATACCATACCATACCAAACCAAACCGTACCATACCATACCATACCAAACCATACCATACCAAACCATACCATACCATACCAAACCGTACCATACCGTGCCATACCGTGCCATACCATACCATACCATACCAAACCACACCATACCATACCATACCAAACCATACCGTACCATACCGTGCCATACCATACCATACCATACCGTACCATACCGTGCCATACCGTGCCATACCATACCATACCAAACCATACCATACCATACCAAACCATACCATACCATACCAAACCGTACCATACCATACCGTGCCATACCATACCATACCACTTTGGGGCTACAATGCACCTTTTGCACTGTTGTGCAAGAGAATAATGAATATAGAGTTGACATTGCTCAGTACGGTTGTTGTGTGTGCCCCGGCAGGTGTGCGTCATTCATCAGAGGAGCCTCAGCGTCGCCTCCTTCAGCTGTGTGGGGAATATTCCCTCCTGCTAAAGTGTTTGGCCTCTCAGGGGAGACCAGGCACAAACAGTTATGCTGCTTTATTGGACTTATATATCTGTTTTATGTATTAGCGGGCACATAGCGCTGAAATATTTACATTATTCTAGACACAGGCGAGGAGAGTTCGCAAAGTGCCCGCAATCTAAAAACAATAAAAAGCAGTCTATCTCTTTATCGCTGCCATTTTATGAAATGACTTGAGGCAGGAGATGATTTTATTGCTGGAGTGTGGAGAGTCCAGCACTTTTTTCGCTCCTTTCTCGGAGTCCTTGAAGGTGGCTGGTTTTATGAAGTGCATTTTAATACTGCGCCACAACAGAAGCGGAGACCTTTTAGAATAAGCAAGGCTGTCGCATACCACTAGTATTGATAAATCATCCACTGCTATAGGACCTTCTGGTGTTGGCGTGTTATGGAAAAAACCCTCACTATTTGCAAAAAGAAGACATTGTCGCTGTGTTAGTGGGCCGGGACACTTCTGTATTTCTGATTTTATTTATTTATTTGTTTTGGGGTGGTCATTTAGAGGCCACCTGGTTAGAATATTATCAGTGTATTGAATAAGAGTTATCATCACACATCTGCCCCAAATACATGGGCTAGCAGGAGCCTACTAAACCAACTAGTAGGTGCAGGAGACTGATATCACTCATTTATTTCAGTGATGATATATCCTTGATGTGGCAAAATGAAAATACAAATGACCGTAACAGAGCTTGTGTGTGCAGTTGGAGAAAGAAAATAACATGCATTAGTTAAACTTACAAATCCAGGCTTGTCGGAGATGTTATGTCAGCTTGAGCTTGTGAAAACTGTCTTCCGACATCCACTTTTCACCACTCCGGCTTTCACCAGGAGCCAGACTGGCACATACCCACATCCGGCCTCCCACCCGCAGACACGGCCAATTTTGTCTGTAGACGCCTGAGGTGGTAATACTTTTTAAAATATCCAGACTTTTGACCGTTAACTTCATATTAAGTTTGTTGCATCTGGCGTACAGATTGGCGTGTAGAAATAGTATTAGCGTCGCCGAAGGAATACTTCACAACTTACAACACAATAATCAGAAGAACAACTTTGAATGTCACAGCAAACACAAAGACCATACAAAGCGCGACACTCCCAAACACATTATCTTTTTTCATCTAACAGAGCCAATTGCGTGGTTTTCCAGCCCGCTCGCGTTGAAGAGAAAGAATAACACCAGCGTCTTCTTCAGTTCCATATGGAGGAAGTGAAGAAAACTAAAGGACAGGGAAGAGAAAAGCCATGGCATATTAAATTACAGCCACACATTTGTGAAAAGCGTCCCTATCTCTGTCGTCCCTCGGTATTTTGGACATTTAGTGTCTGCTTTCTCCGACTGCGTGTGAACATATGAAGGGTCCGTCCTGCTGTGACCCCTGAACAGCTTGGTCAGTTAGACCTACATATGTCCCTCTCTGAAGTAGTGGGGTAGACCATGAAACAGCTGCTCCCTTCCCGACCAGGCCGGCCCTACTCACCCATCAGACACCATGCTGCGGGGCAGCTGGACACCACTGACTGAGGTCATTTTGCACGCACACACACACACACACACACACACACACACACACACACACACACACACACACACACACACACACACACACACACACACACACACACACACACACACACACACACACACACACACGTGGACGCGTGCACGAATTCCAGCTCCCATAGCTGCACACAGCATATAAATGCGTTGTCGTTAATGCACTGCGGTACATGCGAAGTTAATACAGAGAGGTACAGATACTGCGGGAAATACACAGCCATACGTTCCAATAGACAAGACAAGTTGCAAACCATTTACGCATTCCACATTTTTCTCTTTGTTGTGTGCAATCATGTCAGCTGAGCCATGCGGGAACAGTTCAGTGCATGGGCAAATCAAGAATCAATGTAATGATATGGCCCATTAAGTTATGAAATGAGGTTCTTCACAAATTGTTTTGCTTCTAGTAGATTTCTCCTAACAGGGTCCTCTGTAATGGGCTGGAAAGACAAACACCTCTATCAGCAAATCAACTTCAGGCTCAATATTGGTTTCTGGTTATGTGTATGTTGGATAAAGGATATAATGAATGTTGTCTGTTTGTAAACAGTAGGTAAAGGATTGATCTTTGCACAGCTCAAGTAAATTTGAGACGTAGACCCATATCGGGGGGGGGGGGGGGGACACACTTTGCAAAAAAAGCGCAACGCAATTCAGCAGTTTTGTCATTCAAACAGTAACTCAAGAGCTTATAAATAGCACAGCTATTGACACCTCTAATTTGGCCTCCAGTGAAATAACTTACCCGCGAAGCTCCGCGGGGGCCCGAGAGTTCAAAAAATATGCAAGGAAGTCAACCCCGGCTGCATATTTGCATGTTAAATTGCATTGCTAATACTGTCAAACTAACTCCCCGACATTAATCGAGTCAACGGTAACTTAGCTAATGTGTTGTGACGATCGTAATCATAAGAATAATAAGCAACGCTTACACGTGGGGCTCGGCGAGCAGTCGCGTTAGCTGCTCGGTCGTATCGGGCCTTATTTGAGCAGCTCTTTACAGCGAGGTGTTATACGATCCTGTCAGCTCTCGTGCATCTATGCAAGACAAGTCTAATGTGCCGGATTACAGCAGAAAGGTATGATCCCCCCCCCCTTTTTTTCTCCCCGATTGTACCTGTCCAATTACCCCACTCCTCCGAGCCATCCTGGTCACTGCTCCACTGCAGACTACCCCATGCCCCCTCCGATACATGTGGAGTCGCCAGCCGCTTCTTCTCACCTGACAGTGAGGGGTTTCGCCAGGGGGACGTAGCGCGTGGGAGGATCCCGCTATGCCCCCCCAGTTCCCCCTCCCTTCTGAACAGGCACGCCGACCGACCAGAGGAGGCGCTAGTGCAGCGACCAGGACGCATACCCGCATCCGGCTTCCCTCCTGCTGACATGGCCAATTATGTCTGTAGGGATGCCCGACCAAGCCGGAGGTAACACGGGGATTCGAACCAGCGAGACCAATCTTGGTAGGCAACGGAATAGACCGCTACGCTACCCGGACGCCCCATGATTATTTGTTTTTTAACACAATACTTTGAGTAATGTCGGTAGCTTCACAATGTAAGACAACCACAATGTGAAAACCCCGTGATGCTACAGGTGGATTGAAGTATAACTATACTCATTTAGACGGCAATGCTTAAACATAAACGTCATATTTCATTGTTTTCCACCGCGTAACATCACTTGTAGACCCAACTTAATGGAGAGCCACTCTTTCTTTGGGTGGATGCATTCGTTTGTTTGCTCGAGTGTTTAAATGAAGTGTCTTCAGCATCAAATAAAATACTGCAAATAAAATTGAAAAAAAAAATCATCTCATCTGCCCTGTAATGAAGGGCCCTCTTGTAAAAGCCAAAACAACAGCGCCTCCATTAGAATTTTTTACAACCCCAAAAAGTAGTTTTTTTAGATGGGCTGAATACAAATACATGATTAACATCGTACACGGTGACGGTCCTATGATTCACCAGGCCATGTGTTGTGTTTGCGGGTGAAAATGTGGGACGTGGAAAACAACTACCTCAGCACCTCCCCAAGGGTTAAAAAAAGTGAAAATTTATTAAGAGAACAGATGAAGATGGACTCAAATTAAGGGAAGGGGGGGGGTCACACTGAATTCATAGCCGTGGTTGGGTCAGAGATTAGAGACGGCATCTGAAAGGTTTGCTGCATTTTTGTCCGGCACCAAAAGACAACAGCCCTTCAACACACACCGGCA
>NC_079212.1:134025221-134067721 GCF_029633865.1 Lampris incognitus
CCATCTGCATGAAAAAATGATGAAACTTTGCTTTATCAAATCAAGAGAAAGAGAACGCACTGCAGACGCAGAGTGCTCCGGAAGGCCTCTTGTTCGACGGCTGCTCAAGCTAGTAATTCATTTTAACGTGTAGCATTAAGAGTTGGAATTGAACACAATCTTCTATTGTGGCCATTCATTCAAGTCAATTTTCAAAATGTGTGCTGCTATAACTCGAGCTTGATTACAAAAACGCTGCAAACTGAATGAGTGCCTTCACAAGCGTGCAGCCTGGTCTGGCTCGCACGGAATAATACACGCTCACAATGCCGATGGAGACTGTGCATTTATGGGTGCCAGCCAAAAACTAGCTCTCTCTGTAATTTATGTACTTACCAAAGCGCTGTGGTGAAAAACAGTAACACAAATATTGTATTATTTATCACACCCCCGGTACACATGCTGACGTAACACACGCACATTCCTGATGTGTCCCTGGAAAAGTTGATCTGATGTGAATGACAACCGTTGATTTTATTTTTTTTAGGGTCTAGAAATGTAAACACACACACACACATACACACACACACACACAGCATTGCATGGTGTGTGTGTGTGTGTGTGTTTTTTTTTTTTGGAATTTTGACAAACAACAATGGTGACCTTTAAGGGAGGCAAGGCAGCATGGCTCTGATCACAGGGAATGGAAACGGAGCCAGAGTGAAATGTCAACCGTCCCTGTGGTCGTAGCGCTGATGCAAAACTGCCAGAATAGCGCATGTGTGTATATGCATCTGTGAGTGGCAAACTTACAGGGGATCTGCATATATTTATGTGTGTGTGTGTGTGTGTGTGTGTGTGTGTGTTTGTGTGTGTGTAGCCTTTGTGCTTGCATATGTCTCTGTGTGTTGCAGTAGCAGGGATGCTTTTTTTGCAGTGAATTCTTTTTATTTATTTATATAGTTAGCCTAATTTTACTCGTGGCTACATCGTGGTGCTTCACAGTAACGCATCAAGTATTTAGCAAACAAAGCCTCCGGTCATCATAGCATTGTTCAGACGTGTTCTCTCAGAAGTAGTCTCATGTCCACACATCAGACGTTTCATATCCGATATCAAGATAATATTTAAAGCTTCGTTCATGATTCAAGCCTTCGTCTGTGTTGAATTCATAAAGACACACGACAGAAAATCACAAGTTCTTCTGAAATGAGTCATGTACGCAATGACTTTCTGCATGGTGTGCATAAGTGCTATAATGTATGTTATTTTTTTAAATATATTTAATATTGATGATACTTAGAAGTGATAGCATGTAAGTTTTGGATAATATTATAGTTTTTGGTATATATTTATATTTTACAGGCTGTTATCTCTCTTGTAGGATATTGATTTTGGCTCCGCTAGGTGGCCTATGACCCTAAAATACTACTGGCCTGTGCAACACATGCTAGAACCCAAATTTAGCATGAACAGCTTCTCTGGCTGCTGTACTACTACCCGTGTGTTAAAGCTGTATACACAGCAGTATATAGTATTTTACGTCCCCATGGAGAGGTATTTTAATTTCGATTGTTTCGTGTGTGTATGTGTGTGTGTGTGTGTGTGTGTTTGGTGAGGGTGAGTGAGGGGTTGTGGGGTGGGTTGGGTCGAGGGGTCGTTTTTGTGATAAACCACCACCTGCCATGTTTATACAGCACAAATACTAGGGGACCTAGATTTGATTGTCAGTGTGAAGAAACCGGCAGTACGGTGGCGCAGTGGTTAGCGTGGTCGCCTGACAGGAAAAAGGTCCTGGGTTTGAGCCCCGGGGTGGTCCAACCTTGGTGGGTCATCCCGGGTCGTCCTCAGTGTGGAGTTTGCATGTTCTCCCCGTGTCTGCGTGGGTTTCCGCCGGATGCTCCGGTTTCCTCCCACAGTCCAAAGACATGTAGGTCAGGTGAATTGACCGTACTAAATTGTCCCTAGGTATGAATGTGTGTGTGTGTGTGTGTGTGTGTGTGTGTGTGTGTGTGTGTGTGTGTGTGTGTGTGTGTGTGTGTGTGTGTGTGTGTGTGTGTGTGTGATGGCCTGGTGGCCTGTCCAGGGTGTCTCCCCACCTGCTGCCCAATAGGTGGCAGGCGGGGAGACATCTGGAATAGGGGGGATGCTGGAATAGGCTCCAGCATCCCCACTACCCTGAGAGCAGGATAAGCGGTTCAGATGATGGATGGATGGATGGATGGATGGATGTGAAGGAACCACGCATGGTGCCTTGAGTGGAAAATCAAGAAACCTAACTTTGGTAGAATGGGCAGATTTAGGACTCCTTCCTATCTGTGACTACAATGCATTAATACATCTCTAAAGAGCTAATCAGTCACTTCCTTGTCCGTCATCTTACTCTTGCCCTTACACCTGAAGTTTGTCCAAACCTGCCATGGCTGGTACAGAAAACTAAAACGATGCTTTCTGTTGTATCTTCCACAATTTACGAGGTTTCTCAGCTGTCATGTCACACTCGCCAATGATCTTTGGTCATGGAAAGGGTTGTGATGGAATCAATAACATATGGCGAGGAAGGTCTACACATCAATATTACAGATAGTATTTAATAGCTGGATTAAGATAGCTAATCCTGTATTTGGGTACTAGAATTATAATGGTGCACACTTTCCTATATTGTGCCACCTTGTTTTTGTGCAGGTTTATGTTTCTGTAGTCTGGAAAACAGTTATGAGTCACGTTAGCTTCCTTGGTTCAATAACATTTTAGCATTTTGATTCACAGCAATTACCTATTGTCCCTGGTTTGCTCTGTTGGCCAACATGAGTAAAATAAACGCATCCACTTAAGTGTTTATTACAAGTCACCTTTAATTTCCAACATTGTATTCAACCTGGTCATTTTTTGATAATAATGAATATCCATACCTATTGAAATGCTGCCACATCAGAGTTTTCGGTTTGGGCCGGAGTTGGGGTCTCATGGTGTGAGTTGGAGCGAAGGCAGAGGTGGTTTTTTGCTTACTAAAACAAAAATCAGAAATATAAATGCAAGATGCATGGAATGCATAAAGAGAGGAGGGGGAAAAAACAACAGTTGACCAGCAAAGAGATAGCCTTCAATGTTTTGCAGAAGAGAGTTGGGTAGAGACGGGCATTAGTCTTTATCTCATACCGGGCATGAACCAAAGCCAGGACATTACGAAAAAGGTCTCTCCGTTCCTAATCCTCCATCCATGTTTTCTAAAGTACAGATTTAATGTCCTTTCCTCCCTTTGTCATTCTCTGTGGGTCAGAGTGTCAGTAATCCTGACATAAGTGAAGACTTTCAGGAAGAACCATCATCCCATCCAGTCATGAAAACTAAACTCAGTAAAAGAAAATGTGGTGCCGTTCTTTGGTTCTCTGAAAGTGAAGCGGGTGCAGGATAGGTAGGGGATCGGTGGACCGGCAAGGGTTGCCTGAAACCCCCAGAGGTACCCTCGATGTGGATTTCACTTGACACACAGCTGGGACACCGCGGCCCCTCCTGTGGGGCAACAGAAGGCACAGCAGGCATGGATCAGGCCCAGTTTGGGGTTAAGTGCCCGTCTGTTGTGGCATTCTTGTAAGTCTACCATCTGATGGAGGAGCAAGCAGGAGGTTGAGACCACAGGGGGCTATATACTCTTTGGATCACCAACAGCTATAACTAAAATGCGCGCGCGCACGCACACACACACACACGCACACACACACACACACACACACACACACACACACACACACACACACACACACACACACACACACACACACAGCGTACTCTGATTTCTATTGTAGGAGGTATGCATTTAATAACATCAGACATGCTTTACTATGACCCTAAAGATGAATTCATGCATTGCATCAATTTGGATTATATTTCATCCTTCTATATCACGTTGTATTATATCACTTTCTATTATGCTTTCCCACATTGTCTTCATCATCATCATCATCATCAGTTCTGTAACCTATGGAGGTGGTAGGAGCACAGCTGATGCCTCAGCAGGTTGAGTCATCATTGTCTTTCAGTAGGGGGAGTACCTGGTGGTCCCTATCTCCTCTCCAGGTATGGATGACCGTTGGTTCACAGAGGAACTCATCCTCCCTATGACGGGTTTTGTTTTTAGTCCTGCTGGGTTTCCACACACCCCTCCTCACAACAACCCCAAGGGTTGAAGCGGGGGTGCTGTTTTAGTCGCCGATGACCCGACGGCTGCAGTTTAACGTCGTACCCAGGAGGACACATTGTAATGCACTGACCTCTTCTGAAATGTATCGTGCCACATTTTAAGTGTCTTATCAAAATGTGATGGATGAACTTCACTGGGTCACGTAACTTTAACTTGGAATTTTAGTTACAGTAAGGCAGTAAATATCAGCATGTGAACCAAAACAGAAATCACAAATATCAAGCAATCACATAAGAGGCAGTACAATCTGTTTCATAACCCCCTTGTCAGCACTCACCGGGGTATTTTTCCCCCCCCTGTATCCGTGTAGCTGTGTAGCACACTCACTGGAAATGATACGAGAAGCAGACTTTTAAGACAATACACACATGCAGGTACACACAAGTGCAAATATTATTCTAAAACACAGGAGGCTAAACAGGTGGCAGCTCAGTTGTAGGTGTTAACAGCAGATCTATCAAAGAGGCATTTGTTGTTGGGCAAAATCTCTTTATCCTCAGTATACTCCATCATGTTTACAGGTTAAAAGAAAATCCTGAAGTTGTGAATCTTGCATTTTAATGGATCTTCCGCCCTCCCTGAACGTTAGTGTTTAGTTTGGCAGATAGGTCCAGTTCTCCAAATGAGAAACAAAGGCCTCGCGGTTCAGGATGTTTAATTGTTGCCTCCCACATGAAGTTACTGTAAAACTAAAATACACACAAGAAAAACACATTAAATCCCATATTTTAAGTTACAAAGCATATTCGACCAACTGCACAGTGTAGCACAATGCTGAAATATCTCATAACATAGCTAGCACAACTGCTACTATCCAGCCATTATCCAAGCCGCTTTTCCCAGTTTGGGTCGCGAGATGCTGGAGCCTATCCCATAACTGCTACTATGACGTGGCAAATAACTAGCATTTATTTGACTTAGCTAGCATTTCTTGGGATGTTTGCCGATGTTAATGGCTCCTGCTTCACTAGGGAATGATGTTAAGTCCATCATCCACGCAGAAATTGTGCCATGACAAACCCTCTTGTATCATCAACACTAGAGTCTGCTGCTTCCAGGGCAGCTCGTCTGACGTAACAAATGGCGACCGCTGGCAATGGCTGTTGCCAAATACATGCACTGTCATCCGAAACTCTTTCACTGGTTTCTGCAAATCATTATTCTCATACCACAAGAACCCCAAAAAGTCTCGATTTTGGGGGCATCTGGGTGGCTTGGTGGTCTATTCTGTTGTCTGCCAACACTGGGATGGCCAGTTCGAATCCCCGCATTACCTCCGGCTTGGTCAGGCGTCCCTACAGTCACAATTGGCTGTGTCTGCGGGTGGGAAGCCGGATGTGGGTGTATGTCCTGGTCGCTGCACTGGCGCCTCCTCTGGTCGGTTGGGGTGCCTGTTTGGGGGGGGGGGGGGCTGTGGGAATAGCTTGATCCTCCCATGTGGTACGTCCCCCTGGTGAAATTCCTCATTGTCAGGTGAAAAGAAGCAGCTGGCGATTCCACATGTATCGGAGGAGGCATGTTGTAGTCTGCAGCCCTCCCTGGATCGACAGAGGGGGTGAAGCAGTGACCGGGACGGCTCGGAAGAGTGGGGTAATTGGCCAGGTGCAATTGGAAAAAAAGTGGGGGGGGGGGGGAAATCCCCCGTAACTGCAGCTGGTTCTTTGCAGAAGCAAATCAGAACTCTGAAACGAGTATTGTTCAGATCAGGTCCACTCAAGAGCATGTTGCTGAGAGAAATACCATCATGTTTGGCACTGGAGTTGAACACAGCTCCTACCTGGTCTGACTTTTGAGGATGATAAACAAAAAATATGGGTAGATACAAACACTCCCGGCTTTCCTTTAGCAGTGGCATTGGCTTTGCATCAAACACCTTTTGCATGAAGCTGATGAAGTGTTTTTTTCATCTGTGGTTTCTCATCTAGAGTATGCTGTAAGGATGAGAGGCACTTTACGGCTTGAGGTCTGTTATTTGGAAGGTGATTCCATGGTGACCAAAAAGGTAAGAGGGCTACCCAGGTGTTTGAACTGTCTTTATACACTTATTGCTCTAGTGTCCCCAGGAAGATCTCATCTTCAATTGACAGAGCAGGTTTATCATCTTGCTGTGTTCTCTGAAACACTTGGCTGTGAAGATCATCTGTCGCTCTCTCCAGGTGATGCTTGGAACTTTCGAGACTCAGGTTTGAGGTGTGACAACTGAGCCTCTCTTTGACTTAAATGCTGTTCTTGCATGGACACAAGAGTGAAGCTCGTCCATTTTGTAGGATGTTGGGTCCTGTACACACTGATACTGGCTGATTTATGTGCCCTCCCAAGACACACTTCTCCCACAATGACCCACCCAAGGTCAAGACGTTGAGCATACGGTTTGTTGTAGAGTCCATTATACTGTTCCCTGACGTTGTGCACATGGAGAATGTATTTGCCAAGCAGGAGAATAATTTCAGCATCTGGATCAATTTCTGGGATTTTGCTCACTACTGTCTGGTGTGGTTGCAATAAGTCACTTCTAGCGATGGGATTTCTGCTCCATCATCAGGTTTATCACACTCAATGAGAGTAGGAAGGGAGAGCTGAGTTGTACCATCTATGGACTCGATGACAAAATTATTGGCATATCTCCCTGTTACCTCCGTGACAGCTGAGCATGTCTTCAAGGTATATGGTTCCAAGTGTCCATCAATGTTGAAAAGGTCGAAAAAAATCTGTCTTCATTAGTGAGTGGTTGCTTTGTTCATCAAGAACAGCATTCATTCTGACTGCTCTTTCTGCCTGACCAACAGGATACACTCACCAAACATATTTTAGAGCATGATCTGGATCTGGCTGAGTTTCCATATACAGTACACTTTGAAGTTACAGCAGTGGCATTGGAGTCCTTTTGCTCCCAGCCATGATCTTCAGTGATAGCAGAGCTCTCTGGCTTTTGTGGAAAAGGTCATGGATGTAGTGCTGTGGAATGGCTTTCACTACCACACTCTCTGCACTGTACTGTCTTATTATAGTCTTTGGCCATGTGGTAAATGGAAGAACGACCTCTAAAACACGTCTGTCTTTAAGAAGCACTTTTCTTTTTTCCAAGGTCTTGGTTAGCTCCTACTGCTTGTGAAATATCCATCTTCCTGACAGAGACTGGAGATGGGTATTACTGCTTTATAGTGATTTCTCTGTTCTAGGACTGATGGTTATAGCACTAGTGAAACACATGATCATTGCAAGTCTTGGCCTCCTCACTTATGAAGCTGACAAAAAACGAAAATGGAGGATAGGACACACCATTGTCTTTCTTGAACTTTGAGGGAACCATAACCCATCTCTCTTGAAGATTGTATGGGAGTTTTACCAAAACAGGATTGACTCTTTGGTTGTATCAAGATGGGTAAGGCCGGGGAGATAGCTGTTCAGCTTTGTCGCTTGCAGTTCCAATAGAAGACCCCTTAGCTCTCTCAAATGCTGGTTTTACTTGTTTGTCATCTTTGGAAAGTCCTCAGTCTTCTTTAACAGTGCATGCTCTCTGATTTCTGGTTCACTGAAACAATACTCCAGTCTCTGCCACACCATGTTGAGACCTGCCCTAGGGTTGTTGATGAAGGCGGCTTTGATTCTCTTTGCTTGTGCTGCTGACTTTGGTCCAAGCCATTTGGAAAGCAGGTCTAGGTCTTCTTGAGGTAACAAACTCAGATCTTGAACTGCACTTTGGAAAGATGCTTTCCAAGCCCAGTGGTTTTATGGTTGGTCATCAAATTTCAGCAAACCAGAACTGTCCATCTCTCGTTACATCAAATATTTTGCTAGATCTGTCTGTAGGATAAATGCTGACAATGGTGAAACTGTGTTACGGGTTGTGCAGGAGGACCCAGACGACCACACGGGAGGCAGAGGACTCTTAATAACGTTTAATGAAAATTAACACAGGGAAAAAAAATAATAGGGGAGAGAGTAATGCGGGATGTGTATGGTGCTCAGGTAGTTTTGTTAGTGGGGTGTGTGAATACGCTATGTGTAGTGACAGGCGGTAATGTGTCTAGCTATGTGTTAGTGTAAATTATCCCAAGTGTGTGTAAAATGTGAATGGGGCGTACGGTGTTTTGGAAGTGTGCGTGTATCAGCCGAAGTACCAAGTCCGAGGGCAAAGGGGAATCTAGGAGTAGTCCGAGTTCAAAGCCAAAGTAGTAGTCCCAGTTCAAAGTTTAAGTGGTAGTCCGAGGAGGTTGGTTGGCGGGCGAGCCGGCTGAGATGATTGTAGATGGAGCACAGCTGAGGGAATGAGTGACTGGGGAAAAACAGAGCCGTGCTGCCAGTCTGCCGGCAGATGACATCAGTGGCGCCGTAGGGCACGACGTGCCCGTTGGGAGGTGCTGGGGACCTCAGGGTCTGAGTCCGGTGATGGGGAACGTGAACACACCCCAGCTCTGGTGGTGAGGAGTGGATAATCAGGCGAAGCCGAGCGCCGTGGAGGTCCAGAGGGAATGGAAGAGGTAGGTTGCGGGGGTTGTGAGGGTGAAACCGTAACAAATTGATCATCAGTGATTGACTTCCCTTCATAGGGACCATAACTCCAGCTGTAAGGTTCTCTCTTTGGGCTTAATGCATGGCTGCACTGTAGTGTAATCCTTCCTGCAATGTGTGTTTGGCTTGCAGAAAGACATGGCAAGGCTTTAAACTCCTGACTGCTGTACTTACTGTACTGGTGACCACTGGGTTCTATGTAGCTTTTTGCTGCTTCATCGATGTCCATGGCTGGCTGTGGCACTGACAAAGATATGGGCTCAGGAGGATTTACCTGAGGTCCACGCAGATCAAAATCTAATTCTGCATGTTGCTGCACATACTATTGAGTACGTTGAGCTGGGTTAATAGGTGGCATATTATCCAGCCGGGGCTGTTGTGGGTCTCCACTTTCTTGCGCAGATGTTTCCTATGCTTGAGCCTCAGCTAGTGCTATTGCAGCTGCTTTCTAAGATTTGAGTACATGCAGGTCAGCATCGAGGTCAGCTTTCTTTTTAAGCTATTCAGCTTGTTGTTTCAAAATGTCTGCTTCCTTCTGCACAAAGGACTCGTGCAGCTTCAGCCTTGGCTCGTGCCCTGGCGGCAGCAGTAGATGATGATGTAAGCTGACTGGACCATGCAGAAACAGAATATTTTAATCTAGTTTCCAGTGTATCTTCCATTGTTCCCTCCGCAGGAGTTTCCATAGTTGATGAGCCTTCTCTTATGCGCAAAACACTTGCAACTACAGAGCAGTCCGTCTCACTTTCCCAGCAGAGCGTGAGGAGTAGGATGCCTTTTTACTATCCCGCCCTCCCTGAACGTTAGTGTTTCGTTTGGCAGATAGGTACAGTTCTCCAAATGAGAGAAAAGGCTTCCAGGTTCAGGATGTTTATTTGTTGCCTCCCACATGAAGTTACTGTAAAACTAAAATACACACAAGAAATACACTAGATCCCATATTACAAAACAGTTACAAAGCATATTCGACCAACTACACAGTGTAGCATAATGCTGAAATATCTCATGACATTGCTAGCATAGCTGCTACAACCATGTGGTAAACAACTAGCGTTTAGTCCATTTGCTCAATGCTAACACATAATGGGAATTACCATTAACCCATTCACAGAAATTAACCTCGCGATAGCGATAACATTATCTTACTTCAAAATGCTTAACATAAAACCACATGTGTGCTCATACAGGCATACATGTCTCATGCTCTGTGGGAACGAACTACTAGCTGCTGACTTCACACTGCTAGCTGAATCTGCTGCTCTGCTGCTTCGACACTCCACGCTGACCAGCTACAGCAACCTCAAAAGGTCAAAGTCAAACTCAAAATATACAGCAACCACAAACTCAAACTCCAAATTTCCAATAGGTTTAAAAAAATAAAGCCACCACTAGGTGCAGACATTGCCAGGAAAGGGCAGCACAATGGATCCTCCAATTTGCTGCTTTCAAAAAGAAAAAGTCTCTTTTTTAAAATCCTGACTGACTGCAGGTGGTGGGTAATCCAAAAAACGGATGACCCGCATGTGATAGACAGAATGCTGGTAGCTGGACTGGGTTTTACGTGTGTGTGTGTGTGTGTGTGTGTGTGTGTGTGTGTGTGTGTGTGTGTGTGTGTGTGTGTGTGTGTGCGTGTGTGTGTGCGTGTGTGCGTGCGTGTGTGCGTGCATGTGTGTGACTCTGCCTGGGCCTGTGTGTGGTTGAGTGAGCTAGCTCTTGGGCTGTATTGGTATTTTGAAGCGTGATTGACAGGAGAGAAGTCTATTAGGTGAGATTGTTAACTCAGGGGGCAGCTGTGAGCCTGTTATCGGCTCCGGGCAGCCGTGAAAGGGGACGGCTGATTCACATGGAAGCTATTGTTAATTTCAAAGGTGTTGTCTGACTGATTTGGACCTCGGCCCACATCACAGTGAGCTAGCAAGCCAAGCATGTTTTGGAGTCCACAGTGATCAATGGACTTTCACAATTATCTCTCTCTCCGGCCATTACTCTGGTATGTACTCTTTTCTGAAGATCTCCCTCTGATGGTGGTCATGTGGCTCAGGCCCTGGGCTGTTGCAGGGACATCTGGACCCCGCTTGGCATCCTCCTCATCACGTTCTTCATATATCTGATAATTCCATTATAATTCTGTTGTCCTCTTTCAATATTGTATTCTGTAAGTTGTGTAAACACAACATCCACTGCATGTACGTATGTCCGTCTTGGGGGCGAGAGCCCTCCTCTGTTGTTCTCCCTGAGGTTTCTTTCTATTTTTTCTTCCTGTTGAAGGGGTTTTATTTTCTTTTTTGGGGGATTTGTTCCTCATCCGATGAGAGGGTCTAAGGACAGGATGTTGTGTTGCTGTAAAGCCCACCGAGGCAAATTTGCAATTTGTGATAATGGGCTATACAAATAAAACTGACTTGACTTGTCCTCCTCACTTTTCTTTTGGCTTTCTAACATCTTTTGCTCTTACTTTGTTAACTGTATATTTCACAGTCATTTACTCAAATCACTTATGTTCTTTGTTCTGTACTGGATTCTTCCCAATACATTAGAAAACCTTTCTTTTCCAACACACACGACTTAATACTCACAATTATATGCAGAAAATCTGCTAATCAAATGTCACTGTACCAGAGGCAAGCCCGAATTAAAATAAAGTTGGCTAATTTGCTTACACTGTACTTCCATCCCCTGTTTAAACTACATGAATATTGTATATTCTTTTTGTTTATGTTGCTCGTGAGCATTGGTTTATAGTTTAACAGCCGTCTCCGCCCCATGCATTTCTTTTCTTTTGTAATACTGAGTAGACTGAAAACTCTATTCTCGGCGGCTGAATAAGATCTTAGACGTTTGACTGCAGGGGTTGCAAACTCTCAGACCAAGTAGAAATATGGAAATAAAAGCCGAGAAATGTGTGCTTTTGTGATTTTTGTGCGAGTCTGTCGGATGTACGTGTGTGCGCTGAACTCTTTTTGACCTTGGGTTTGATTCACCAAACATTGCCAAGGGGGTGCAGTGAGTTTTTGCGTTCGTGGGTGTGTGTAAATGTTTGTGTGCTTGTGAGTGTGGTGATGTGCAAGGTTATCCATTGGCTAAGGCAAACCAGATATGACATCTAGCCCCGCACCCTGTCCTATTGGCTCAACACACACACACACACACACACACACACACACACACACACACACACACACACACACACACACACACACACACACACACACACACACACACACACACACACAAGGACCATGTGTTGCCTCTGCGCCGGGGTAGCACCCAGAGGCCATCTGCTCATTGGGCCCGGCTTTAGAGACGTGATTAGCTAGTTCAGAAAGAGGTGAGTGAAAGAGAGGAGAAGCATAGGGAGCAGGTCCAGTAGGAGTATTACCCATAAGAACCTCTTCTTTGCAGATCCAGGGAGGCTTTCGACGCTGGCAGGACCTGGATGGCATCAGCAACGTGGTGTTATGCAGAGTGCACATAGCATCCCATCTGTATGAAAATCCATCTCAACTCATGACGCCTTGGTCTTCCAACGACAGGACCGATGCGAACTTTCCAAAATGTCTCGGGTTTTTGGATTGCTTCTCGTTTATTTTATCTATTTGTTGGTATCATGTTGCTTAAAAACCAAGCGGTTTGTTTAATACTTTCATCACAATGAAATTGTGAGTTGACTTCTCATTATTTGTTTAGTTTTATTTATTTTTTTCTGCTAGACAATACCAGTACGGGGGTATAAATCAAAGCAATAGTTCACTCTTGATCATTACAATGGTATTTGGAGGGGCGGAGGCGATGGAAAATGAATGAAAATCAAGTCGTGCAAAATATACCACTTGATGGGAAGTGTGTAACTATTACGTTCTCTGACCCCCCCCCCAACATTCAGCTACTCCCTATCCCACTGCCCCCCCCACACACATACTCGCAAAACTATACTTGTGGGGGCCCCTCATTGACTATATTTATTTCCTAGCCCTTAACCCTAACCTTAACCATGCAAACTACATGCCTAACCTTTACCCTAATTCTAACCTTAACCCCAAAACCAAGTCCTAACCCTAAAATAGACCCTTTTACTTGTGGGGCCCCATAAAATGGCCCCACAAGGTAGGTGGTTTCTGGTTTTTCTATCCTAATGGGGACCAAATGTCCCCATTAGGATAGAAAAACGTGGTATACACACACACACACACACTATGTCTCTCTATAGTTGTGGGGACCCCTCATTGACTACATTCATTCCCTTACCCTTAACCCTAACCTAACCTAATCCATCATACGGGGACCCATATAACGTCCCCACAAGGTGGGTGGTTTCAGGTTTTTCTATCCTAATGGGGATATTTGATCCCATTAGGATAGAACCTGCCACACACACACACACACACACACACACACACACACACACACACACACACACACACACACACACACACGCACGCGCACAGCATGTCCCTGGGATGAAAGCGGTAACTGGCATCTGAGATAAGCAAATGCCTTTGAGCGGCGTCCCTCACATCCACGCCGATGCATTATTGATCGTGACTCCTCAGAGCATGGGGATTTTACGCAGGCTAGCAGATGCCCCAGGGGTGTGCCTCGCCAGATGAGGCACTGGCTACGTTTCATTTTGGTCCCTCCCTTTTGCCCCCTCCACTTTCACCTCCTCCTAAACGACGCGAGAGGAACAGAACGAGGGAAAGCCGATAGACAAAAGCGCGTGGCGAGATGGCGCTTGTACCCGTTCAGCTGTTTCTGGATGGACCCGTGACGGAGACAAGGGTGGGTGGGTGGGCTGGAGGGGGTTGGGGGTGGAAGTTAACATGTCAACAAGAGAAGCCCAGCGTTGCTGCAAGGGCAGTGGTTTGGCATCACAGCACCAGCATCCGGCAGGGCCACAATAAAGAACTTTTAAAGGTGGCTTTGGAAAAAAAGAAAAGATGAATTGAAGAACAATAATCGCATCTATTTCATGCGGTTGTACCGTATGGTTTTCCAATGGCATTCGCAATTACGAAGATTTCAAGCCCTCCAAAATGAGTTGGTTTATTTATTTCGTGTCAGACAAAGGAACTGGAGAGGGGAGGGGAGGGGGGAGGGGGGATGGTGGTTCTTCATTACTCATTTTTGTCAACTCTTGTCCTTATGCCTTTTTAATTGCTACATTTGAATTGTGCTTAATTATCTTCAGCACTTTCTCTTTCGCACGCACACACACACACACATGCAGACACACACACACACACACACACACACACACATGCAGACACACACACACACACAGTTGTTCTGATTCTCATTTTTGCAGGTTGAGGGTGTTTTACTGCGGCCGCCCGGCACTAGAAAGGTGGAATTTGCCCACGCTCGTTAGCTTGGTTAAATAGTCCTGACTATGCTTTAATTAGTGTGAAAAGATCAAGAAGCCGGGGGAGAAGGTTCCGAGTTAACGCCTTGCTGTCCGGTCTGGCTGAGCGTCTGTCTTCAAGGCAAACAAGAGACGGAGCCTGGTCTGTCTTCTCTGTATGGTAATTTGAGCCCGTCAGAAAACAACAAGGGTGTAAAGATGTGTCGTATCAGAGCCTCTGAGCCCGGTCTGTCCAGGTCTGACCAGGTCTGACCAGGTCTGTCCAGGTCTGTCCAGGGTCAGCGTGACGGCACTTGTGACGCTGCATCGACTGCGCCCCTTTCCGACTTCAGCTCGAGCACTGATCCGTCTGCTGAAATGACATCATCTGGGGCTCAGCCTTTTGAACCCCTGAAGCCCGGGTTAGGGGTAACTAGACTACGACTCGTGGCCTGGAGGATAGATGCTCGATGTAAAACACCGCTTTTCTGGGGTCCTGGTGCTTCGAGAACTATTGAAGAAGCCTGCTGCTGTAATATATGCCAATATATGGCTTATGTCTTCTTTCTGTGGTAAATCACTGACAGCAGGCCTCCTGACGATTAAAAGAAGACTTAATTATGTGACCATGGGAGGAAGAGGAGAACGTAAGGAAGAAATGTGAACCCGGTTGCAATAAAGGCATGTGCTGAAAGTGGGGGAAAAAGTAATACAATTAAAATTCTAAAATCGGTCTATCGAGTGCAGCTTGCTGAAGTGAATCAAATGCCGTTTGCGGTTTATTTTGTGCATCTTCCAATTAATGCCAAATGAGGCACTTTTTGCCGCCCCTGTTTCATCTTGCAGGTATATTTTCTTTCACTGGGATGCTCAATAGTAGTGACACTGTAAACCATTTGGTATTTTGAGACCATACACTGAGGCTCTATAGAAGTGAATACCTGTGAGAGGTTTTTGTAAAGGATATTACCATGTCCCTTACTATACATATTCACTTGACAGTCAATAGCAGTAGGACAAGTAGTGGCAGAAGAAGGGCAGGTTGTATATTAACTTATGGGCATGCTAAGTGACATTGCATTGACAATGAGGTAGTGGAGAAGACTGATTCTGTTGACTCTGTCCATCCCAGCTCTGCAGTTCAGAACCAACCTTGTACTTCATTAAACAGACGAGAACTAAACAGAATATAGACAACACAAACCCTCTTCTGTTCTTAAAGCGTCCAGTGCGTAACATGCTTTAACTCCACCTCAGCAAATCCACTCGCAAACAACTCCTTCAGTCTATTTTCCAGATCCTCATCTCCCCCTTTCTGCTTATGAACCCAATACTGGCCGCCGCCTCCTCCTCTCCTCTCCTCTGTCTTATCCGCTCCTGTAGCCCTGCTCCTCCTCCTCCTCCTCTTCCTCTTCTTATCTGGACCTCAGCCTCTCCCACCTCCCCTCTTTCTCTGTTGTCGCTATCTCTCCCAGTCGGAGTAATCCACTCCTCCCTCTGTGTCTGATTCCTGCTCCGCTCAGCAGGGCCCAGAGTTATCTCCCCACAGCCCCCACGGCCCGGTGCCACAGCCAAGGGGAGCCGAGCACAGTCTCTGCTAAGGGTGGTTAGTCAGGCCCCATCAGAGGTTCTGGGACCCGGGAATACTGTTTGTGTTCGGTGTACTGTGTGTACGGTGGAAGTGTGCGTGTGTGTAAGTACTATGGGGTACAGGTGTGCTAGTGAGCATGTGTGTTTAGAGGGGGCATGCCAGATCGCATCCTCTGCGAGGACTTGATGATGAATGCTGACACACTGTTTCAGATCAGATTCATCACCGCTGATGATTCATTGTGGATGCCAGGAAATTAGCAACGCAGCCCATGTGTAGTGGGGCCAATTGCCCCAGTTTAATGTGTACTGCTGACGACCGGTGTGACTTGGGTCTCGACGTTAAAGATGGATACCACTTTCACTACCATAAATAATATGTGAGGTGTTTTCAGAATGGTAGAAAAGTATAATGTTTTGGGATGTCCCAGTGGTTAGGACTGTTGCCTTGCAGCAAGAAGGTCCTGGTTCGAACCCCAGACCAACCCAGGTTCTTTCTGTGTGGAGTTTGCATGTTCTCCCTGTGTCCATGTGTGTTTCCTCCGGGTGCTCCGGTTTCCTCCCACCATCAAAAAGACATGCGCGTTAGGGTTAATACTCCTGTCTGTGCCCCTGAGCAAGGCAGTGGAAAGAAGAACTGGAGTTGGTCCCCGGGCGCTGCAGCTGCCCACTGCTCCTATACAATAGGATGGGTTACATGCAGAGAACACATTCATTGTAAGAATACAATATCAAAATAAAGTGGCTTTTGGCTTCCATGTAAAAATATCAATCAAATTCTGGGGGAAAATAACAAAAGTGTAGAAAAAGAAAGTTGTATGGAAGTGTGATTTTTAGTGACATCCAACAGCACTAAGAGGTCTGTTTGTCCCGTTATAGGATGTCACTGAAAAAAATAAAAAATAAAAAATATATACAGTGGAATTTGGCGACTACAATATCAGTTCCATGAAAAACATTTTCCCAGCGTAATATATGTGCTACAATCTACCCGAGTTCAGCTGTTTATCTGGTAATATGCAAATGTTATCAACAGCCATTCATCAAAATTGAATATTTCATGAATTTCTGCTCGAATAAGATATCATCGACTGTATTTCCAGTTTACCAACACGCACAATGCCACAGAGAAACATTGTGTTTGTCACCACGGTAATGTGGCTCTCACATTGCAAAATGGCCCCCATACTGCATAACTGCATTTCCATACAATATCATTTTATGTAACTGTAAATGATGGTGCCATAAATTCAGCCTGAATGGTTAAGCTTGTGAATTATAGTAGTAATCATAATGAGATTGTATAATGTTATGTGCACAATCATTGGTTGTGAAGTGAGGAGGGAGAGAGGACGGCGCTCGGTTTGCCGGGCCTCCTGTTTAGCCTTAGCCTATAGGCTACAGTAGATTCACAGTCAATTCTCGGAGATATCTGATTTCCAATTCCTCTATCCTGCTCGCTGCCTTCTTATTCAGCCCCTTCTCCCCAGGACACTTCCCCATCCAATTTTCTCCCTTACTCTCCTCTCGGTTCCTTTCTCCCACTCCCCCCCCCCTCACTGTTCAGTTTAGACTCGGGGATGGAAAGCTTCATAAACAATTTTCTCCCCTTGCTGTTGAGCCACTTTTACCCAGGCACTGTGTGAATGCCATGCCAATTTCCTGAATCCATACTTCACAGCCACCCCTCCCTCACTCGCTCCTTTCTTCCTCTCTCCCTTTTTGCTTCCTCTGTCCATCGAAACAATGTCCATGTCAAGACAATTATACCCACTCTTCGCCACACACATTAACTCGCTGTGTTTACCACCGAAGGGCTGGTGGCAGCAAAGCAATTTCCTCCTGATGTGAAAGGCTGTATCTCTCTTTCTCTTTTTCTCTCCCTCCCGTCCCCTCTCTCTCCCTCTCTCTCTCTCATGGTTCCTCCAGCCCTGCAGACATCTGATCTCATAAGCGATATATCTGCTGTTATAGCCACTGGCACCTCCTCGCATCCGGCCACCAGCGCTGCCAGCGCTGGTTATTTCTGCTGGAAGGTGGTAGAAATGCGACAAGCACAGCAGCAGCAACTGGGGCCCATAGCTCCATGTTTCGGGCTCTGTGTGTGCTGAGATTATCACCAGCCCCGAGGCTCTACCAGCTTTACTTTACCACCACTTTCTAGCTCCGTCTCAACAGGATGGCATTTTTTAGTTTTTTTGGTTTCACACAGATCACATCCATTTGCCTGTCCCTTTCCATCCCAGCTCTGGTTGCACAAAAGAACACCCTCAGTCGCAACTTCTATGACAAGCTCCATTATGGTTCTGTGTCTGGGTACTCTATATGCTTAGATCGAGTGGATAGAGCACACATCTTGGCCCAATAGACGAGGCAGAGAGACTAGCCAGACAGATGGGAGGTATTACATAGAAATGCTCTTCACACAAAGATGTGCATGTACCTACACGTACAGACAGTAAATCGTGATGTGCATTCTTGTAGAGTCAGAGCACATGGTTACGGATGAGCTTGCATTGTATTGGACAGGCCCAGCCAACCGCATAGGTGAACGCCACATTTAGAAAAATCTAGAGGTGATAACGAATATTTGCGGTGTGAGTAGGAGGCCAAGGAAGCGGCAACTTTATGCTTAGTGCACAAAATGCAGTGAATAGGTATTCAGCTAAGCTGAATGCCAGTCTGCTTCATGCAAGATTGCATGGCTCTGTTCAGATTCCTGTGAAATTATTCCCCCAAAATCAAACAACAAGGCGGATTACAGTGGGATCTTTATCGATTCTTTAAAATATAAAATGTAATGAGAACAACAAAGTGAGGGTGGCCAAGATTGTTGAGTTTAGAATTTAACATTCTCAAGGATATCCGCTCACTTTTTTACAGTTTGACTTGCAGCTTCTAACTCTATTTTAGCCAAATGAATCAGCGGCTCTATTGCCTGTCCGGGGCTGTTAGCACACTCATTTGAGAGCAACAACCCAAGTCTGGCACCCCTTCTGAATGTACAGTTCAAGTCAAGCCAAGGAATGAAACTCGTGTGATTGAAACGAGGCAAAATGTAACCTTGATTCCTGCCTAAATGAAGTACTGCTTGTGCCACAAATCCCAATTAACTACTGCAATTTTCCACCACTAATGCAAAGAGCTCTTTCTTAAATAATAAGGGCCAAAATCTGCTGGTCCAGTGAGCCTGCGTGTTCGTCCTTGTATAAACGTGTTTGCATTCGTTTGTGTATATAATATGTGTGCGCGGTTGCACTTGAGGGTAGAATACAAATTATATAGAGGGGTTTGTATACTGTTAGTATTATAGGGAGGTCAATGAGGTTGTAGCTAATAGGGTAGAAGGAGAGACTTAAACGAAAGCCCAGTCCTTCCTAAAAACAAAGGGGAATAGGAGACCTTGTCTCACAGCTCCATGATGCTCTGTATGTTTTTAATGAGGGCAGAGTGGCAGTACAGTATGGCGGCCTCGTTGCAAATATGAAGCAGTACACATTCAGAATCCAGGTCTATGGTCCACATCACTTCCTCTGACAGCGACAAGGCAGATGTGTTAAATGCACTAAAGTACAAACTCTGTGAATCTTGGAGTGTAATCGGCTGATCGGATGTTAGATTAGAGCGTACTAAATCTATTTCTTCTCTCCTCATTTGTCGTCCTTGTTGGTTTCGATCCCAATTCTCCATCTATTTCCCCAGATAAGATGAAAGAATAGGTAGGATGAAGGAGGAGAGAGCGGTACAATCTAATTCCAGGCATTGTGTCCATATTGACAGTATGCCTACACGCCAAAGCTTGTGGCGCGCAAATGAGTTTGATCTTGGCTGACAGCTCGTGAGAATCCCTCACGGTTGGGTCACATGCATTTCCCTCCGGGCCATCCCGGGCGGCAGCGAGAAGTATTTGTGATTCATGCTCTGGTCTCCCCCCCTTCACAGATGTCATATTAGAGAGACAATTGGACTCTAATATATCTAGGTACATCGCTCTACTTTGCTCTCCTGCGCCACTTTCTCTCTCACCCTCGCCAGGGTTTGTCACTTGAGAGCAACGGCGGTGAAACTTCTTACGCCTAGCAAAAGATCTGCATATCATGGCTGAAAAGAGGGACGCATCAATCAAAGGACTCTTTCGAGATTTAATTGGCGTTTATACCCTCCCTGGCATGAAACGGAACAAATCTGATTACGATCTTTTGTGTCCAACTTTATGCTATACCTGGGCTTATCTCCCACTCGTTTTCAAAACTTTTGGAGATTACCATGATTAAAGCTTGGGAATTTTCCATTCCGTGTACTTTGACAAGCTTTTCCACCATTACATTATTCATTGTTTTTAAGTTTTGAGATTATAACGTGATCAGGAAATGGAGTTATTGTTCCTTTTGTAGCTGGCTGGTAGTCAATTTCTTTCTCTTTCAGTGTAGTCTCCTTAAACTTTTTTTCAACTTTTTTGTTGTTGTTGTTGCAATTAACTAGAATAATATGCCACAAATGCACGTTTTGCAGCAACAAAAGCACCACTGACCTTCATACCTGAGAGGCCTCACCCCTGATGGAACATGTTAGATTGGCCACCACATGCGTCTACAGTATACACCCTGTGTTTAACTAGGGCCAGATTATTTTTAGCTTTACATGCATTTATATTATATGCATTACGGTCCTCTCACTATACCTGCCCCCCTCGCCACTGTTGCTCTTCATGCCCATTTCTTTACTTCTATCTTTCAAAAAGGTGTGGCTGGGCATCCGGGTAGTGTGGTGGTCTATTCCGTTGCCTACCAACACAGGCATCGCCGGTTCGAATCCCCGTGTTACCTCCGGCTTTGTCAGGTGTCCCTACGAACACAATTGGCCGTGTCTGCAGGTGGGAAGCCGGATGTGGGTATGTGTCCTGGTCGCTGCACTAGCGCCTCCTCTGGTCGGTCGAGGCGCCTGTTCAGGGGGGAGGGGGAACTAGGGGGAATGGCGTGATCCTCCCACGTGCTACGTACTCCTGGTGAAACTCTTCACTGTCAGGTGAAAAGAAGCGGCTGGAGACACCACATGTATTGGAGGAGGCATCCGGTAGTCTGCAGCCCTCCCCAGGTCGGCAGAGGGGGTGGAGCAGCTCGGAAGAGTGGGGTAATTGGCCGGATACAATTGGGGAGTAAAGGGGGAAAAAATACCCCCCCCCAAAAAAAAAGGTGTGGCTTACAAAGAAATGCTCAAACCGGTGAACAGTGCTCTTAAAAGTTGCTGATTAGTTAAAAAAAAAATTGTATTGACACCGTGCGTGATGCCGTCTTTACTTTGAGAATATATTTGGCTATAGATTTCTGAGATTCAGAAGCATGTTTTCATATTTTTGCCCCTAAACCTTCCCCGCCTTACCTATTTATATCTAATATTATGACAGTCCGTAAGACATATTAAAACGCTCTAAGCAATATTTCATAAACATTACAGCTATTTTGGGGTGACTGACACCAGTTCAAGACCATACAGCACTTCCTTAAGGAAACAAACTAAATTCAGTGACAACTATATTTATCAAGAGCAATGCCTCACAAGAAATTAATGTCCTATTGACTCCGGTGCATTAATCAATACACCGAGGTGACAAAACATCGGAGATGCCCTCTTAATGTTTTATACACCGCAGTTTGCCCTCAGAACAGCCGCTGCTCATTGAAGCATGTGCTTAATAAAGTGTTAAAAGCCTTCCAGTGATATACTTACGCTGGCCTGACTGGTAGTGGACCTCTACACTACGTAGCCTGTTCCATCTCTTGCCACATGTATTCAGTTGAATTGATGCATGGTGACTGGGGAGGCCGCTGCATTATGCATACATTCCTTGTAATTTTTGCCAGAGAATTCCTGTAAAATCGAAGCCTTATAGAGTAGGATGGAATAAAATCATGTACGGATTGTCGTTAGGCATTCAAACACACCCAGCACCAGCACTCCACCACCACAAGCCTGTGACACTGACCTGCAGCATGATGACAGCGGGGACTGCTGGTATTCTCCATACCCTGCTCCTTCCATTAGTTTTTAATGTTTTGGTCCCCGAGTCCACTACAACCGTGGTTTCTTGTCATTAGCCGGAGATAACAGTGCATCTCTGAAAGGTCAGTGCTTGTCATATTCCATTAATGTGAAGGTGTGAATAGTTGGGTAATTATATTGATGGATCCATGGGGCACCAATGTTGTAAAAACGGTAGACAGTCTTTTGTACAGTACAATTTGTCAGCCTCCTTTGACCTCTTTCAGCGATGAGTTGATTTTTACCACCAGCCTGCTGTTGGCTGGGTGGTCTTTGGGTGGTTAACCTTTCCAAACAGGCGCAGAACACTTGTGTGTATGGAAAACCCAGCAGCACTGTTTAAACCCACAGTTTAAACCACATATGCTCAAAGCAGGATGCCTGGCATCTACTGTCCACACCCTGATACAAGGAACCTTAATATTTTTTCTTGTCTGTTCTGTGGGGCGCTAGTGGGGGGGGGTCAACCACACACACACACACACACACACACACACACACACACACACACACACACACACACACACACACTTCTTTGCTATTGGTTGAGGCTGTGGATTCGCTGGTCAAAGTTCACCAAAGTTGAACTCCACGCGAAGCGAAGATGCAAATTTCTTTTGCGAATGTTTCGCTTGCAGCTAGCTTGTGGGTGTTGTTAATGTAGTTTTGAAGAAGTGGGCTACAACTGTATTGACAGGAGATGCATCAATTTTCTAAAAAAAAAAAAAAATTATATACCAATAAATATTATAAATATATATTGTGACGTGGTCAAATAATGGACTTCTCAGCCAACCTTTCAGAATCAACCAGCAAGCTTTTAATGACCATAAGACAAGCCAGTGATAACAGACACAAGTTTGTGTTGATCTCAGCTTAGCTTCTGGTGGCTTGAAGGGCTGGCTGTCTTTCGTCGCACAGTCGGAGCAGGACACGGCAGGGGCTCTTCATTGGACTCGCTCTGAAAGTGGAGAAATTTTCCATTTCCTCGGGACTCCGCCCCTCGCACACTACCCAGCGCGTCTACCGCACTCAGGGGTGGACACAGATCTCCCCCTTCCTGAGGCCGCACATCTGGCAGAGAGAGCAGACCTCTGATCTCCTCTTCGAGAGCAGCGATTTCCATACACCCACATGGGCAACTTTCGGTTACGCCCTTCGGCCAACGGTTGCTGTCTAGAGAAGTCCATCCCACTTCTGACAGCAATGTAGCGAATTCGGGGGGGCAACCACAGGAACTGCCGCGGCCGGGACGCGAACCCGTATCGCCCGCACCGCGGGAGACATCGCTGACCGCTCGGCTAAAGGGTCGGACCCGTCAGCTACTTATACGTGCACATTACACTATTAGTCGCTGCAATACTCACCAATGCAGAAGCGGTACTGAATGTGTCAGTCGTGTTCAGACGTGCTGTGTTGTGGGCTGCCTCGTTTGTGTTTTTGCCTTATCAGGTCCAAATGAACGACAGCGCCGACTGGAGTTAGGGATGAATAGACTCACACGTTAGGGCCACATCTCACTCCGTCTCGGCAAAATATGCTGTCCTGCGGAGATCCGTAATTGGGGGATAAGTCTGAGAAGTTTTTCCTCTCGGTGGAAACCATCTAACTTTAAAGGGGGGGGGGGCACCACACACGCACACGTGCCATCAGTTAAATTACTCACAAAATAGGCCAACATCCATCCATCCGTCCGTTATCCAAACCGCTTATCCTGCTCGCGGGGATGCTGGAGCCCATCCCAGCAGTCACTGGGCGGCAGGCAGGCAGGGAGACACCCTGGACAGGCCGCCAGTCCATCACACAGGGCCGACACACGCGTAACATATACAAAAGTGGCGTGTGTGGTTTTGGATACGTCTATACTTGGTGCACCTTCTTGGCTTAAAGCCCGGAAACTACCACACAACGCCTTGGCGGAGACGCAGGCGTAAGGTTTGGTTTCATTTGACATCAAACTACCACTGCCACCTGCTTTTGACCGACACACCCTCTACTGCGCCCCCACGCCCATTCTGGCTCAAGCGACGTCACGGCGAACCCGGAAATTAGGAAACCCCCCCCCCCGAGCTGTCCCGGTCGCTGCCCCACCCCCTCTGCAGATCCGGGGGGGGGGGGCTGCAGACTACCGCATGCCTCCTCCTATACGTGTGGAGTCGCCAGCCACTTGTTTTCACCTGCAAGTGAGGAGTTTCACCAGGGGGACGTAGCGCGTGGGAGGATCACGCTATCCCCCCCCCCCGACAGACGCCCCGACCAACCAGAGGAGGCGCTAGTGCAGCGACCAGTACACATACCCACATCCGGCTTCCCACCGCAGACACGTGTCTCTGTAGGGACACCAACCAATTTGGAGGTGACACGGGGATTCGAACCAGCGATCAGCGGAAATAAGCAAACGTGCCCAGGTGAGAGACAAACCACCTTGCGCCCCAACGAAGTTGTCCTTAGCGCCCCGCCAGCCTTGCGCCGTCCAGCAAGTAGAGCCCATGGCCTGCGTCTTAGCTGAGAGCAGCTCTCTGACTATCCACTTTCTACTGATTAAAGTGGATTTAACGGGTGAAATCAGCGAGGGGATTATTGTCTTTCCCCAATCAGCCTGCTTCAGGAAACGTGCTTGCATCTCTGCTTTGTGTACAGTACGTTTGTGTAGAAGAATGGGGTGACGTAATTATCTTGGCTGGGATCATTTCAGATCAGCTCAGATTCAAAAGAGAAGGCATTACTTGTCTTTTTATCCTTCCGGACCGCAACAACAGAGATGCAGCCTTTTAAAAGATGGCGCGAGGCTACGACAGTAGGCTGTTCAGCGCTGCAGATGAGCAGGAAGCAGAGCTTGCAGGTGCACAGATGCTCTCGCGGAGGAGTTGCGTCAATGAGACATCTTTTCAAATTAACACGATGATGTTTCAAAAAACTTGCAAGCATTTCTTTCTTGAAAGAAGTCTTACGTAAGACCCCGTCTAGTGTAGTCCACTTACGTCAAACCACTGCTGCATGGGTTCTTTTCAAAGTACGTCTGTGCTGCATGTGCAGGGCTGCAGAATGAAGTGGCCTTTTCTCTGCCTCTCCGTCTGTGGCCTTACTCGCTGAATGAGAACTTTCAGAAACTAATTACAGAGAAGCCATCTTCATCACATTGCCATTATGGGGGGAGGGGGAGGGGATGGGCCTGTTGGCTCCCTGGGCTCCAGTGGAGAGCAGGGCTCTGATACACTTAGCCGCAGCCCTGCTTTAATTGTGCAGAAAATGTGATTTGTGCCCCAGCTTCACTTTCTAGGGAAAGTGGTGTTCACAGTCGGGGGTGCTCCAGTCGCATGAATAGTTCTGCTATTCAACCACCCAGGGACTCAGTATCTGTATATGAGTATGTGTGTGTGTGTGTGTGTGTGTGTGTGTGTGTGTGTGTGTGTGTGTGTGTGTGTGTGTGTGTGTGTGTGCAGGCAAGTCCGTGTGTGTGCATGCCTATCTGCATACAGTTAGTAATATTGAAGACATTAACTCACATAATGTTTGTAACTAAACACAATTTTAAGAATGTGATTACCCATTAAATGTTAAAACAGAAGGGCAGAAGAAAGAGCAATAAATGTAATATGAATATGCATTATCACCAAAATCTTAGATCCTAGCATATGCAATATTTACACAAAACAGTCACTCATAAATCAAACTGGCACATCTTTTATAAACAATGAGTGATGATGTAATCAAGTGTTGTGGCAATGTGAGACAGGAAATTGAGGGGGTGAGGATATCAGTTGGCGTGGAGGCGAGAACGTGATTCACAAACATCCAGCATCAGAAGAGTGCTACAAACACACCAAGTGCTCAGAATGTCATATTGACATCGTGAATACCACACATATTCGATGACTCTACACTGCATACTGAGCACCCAAGTAGTCATTAAGTGACTAATACTAATCAGGTACCTATTTACTTAAACCTGAAACTCTCCTTCAGTCTAACAATACTCCTCAATGTAAACGCTTCAAGGAAACAGCAAAAACTGTCTGTCTAGCCGTGCGGGCAGAGTAGCGGTCTATTCTGTTGCCTACCAACATGGGGATCGCTGGATCGAATCCCCGTGTTACCTCTGGCTTGGTCGGGCGTCCCTACAGACACAATTGGCTGTGTCTGCGGGTGGGAAGCCGAATGTGGGTATGTGGTCGCTGCACTAGCGCCTCCTCTGGTTGGTCAGGGCGCCTGTTTGGGGGGAGGGGGAACTGGGGGGAATTGCGTGATCCTCCCACGTGCTACGTCCCCCTAGCGAAACTCCTCACTGTCAGGTGAAAGGAAGCGGCTGGCGATTCCACATTGATGGAGGAAGCATGTCTGCAGCCCTCCCTGGATCAGCAGAGGGGGTGGAGCAGTGACCGGGATGGCTCGGAAGAGTGGGATAATTGGCCGGATACAATTGGGGAGAGAAAGGGGGGGTCTATCGATCGATGGGTCTATCTATCTATCTATCTATCTATCTATCTATCTATCTATCTATCTATCTATCTATCTATCTATCTATCTATCTATCTATCTATCTATCTATCTATCTATCTATCTATCTATCTATCTATCTATCCTATCTATCTATGTGGATGTAGTATACAGTATATATACAACTATCTATCTATCTATCTATCTGGATGTAGTATACAGTATATATACACCATACTACCCAACAGAACCACTCTATATTGTAATTTCACGTCTTACTTTGAGTGGTAATCGTGGATGGTGCGTAGTTTCTAGCAGCATCTTCTTGTGCCATTGGCTGTGTGTTTCCTTGAGCAGGAAGTATGCCAAGAGAGGAGGAAGAAAATTGGAAATTGAGGATGGGAAGGGTTCGATTGAACGACTGCAAACATATAGGAATGTGCACACAAACAACCCCACACCTACACAGACTGAAGAACAGAGTGAAGGGGTTAGAGAGATTGAAGAGTGTAGAGGGAGAGACTGAAAGGATTGATAGCGGCTTTGAAACATCTTGGGGGAGACAGAAAGAGAATTGTAAAGCACAAGATGGAGAGGGGGAGAATGAGGTAGAGACATATTGGTAGAGGATGAGAGAAATGTGGGGGCTGAGGAAGAGGAGTGTAAGAGTGAAAGAGACTGATAGGGTAAAAGAAGAAATCCTTAGCATACACCCCTCACCTGGATTGTGAGCTCCGCTTAAAACTGCTGATGGGACACGAGGAGCGAGAGCTAGCTTTTCAGCGCAGAGAAAAGTGCTTACTGGCTCTTCTTGTAAAGGAAAAAGGCTTGAGGTACACGCCTCACATATCCTCTTTGTTTGGAGACTTTGCAGTGGCCAGCAGTTTCTATCTCCCCCCTATCTCGTCTCCATTTTTTTATTTTCTTATTCATTCCGTTTGTTCTTCCTCTACTCAACACTTTCCTGAGACGGAGTTGCATTGCTTGGCAGGCTACTTTGGGATCGATTTGTTCCAGGGTAATCTCTGGCAGCCCGGCTTCGGCCAAAGTTTAACAGCGTTTCACTGTGGGCCGTGGCCATTAATGAGCGCTGCTCTCGCTGTAGAACAACAGTGTGCAGTTTGCAACTTGAAAGTGTAAACCCCTTATTGAATTACATAACATCCACCCTGCAACCGCCTATCTTCATCCGGCTCATAGAAACCGCCCAGAGGGAATTTTGCCTAGATTTTTTTGTTTAATTTTGTTTTACTTGACTGCAACTGTGTGTAACGTAAAAGGAGAGAGATGTGCTTTTTTCTTTATTTTCAAAACATCGGTGTTAATGTGACGTGTGTGCTAGCTGAAGTATTCTGGATATTGTAAAAGAATAATTTCAGTGTTAAGAGTCACATTATCATTTATGTAAGTTTTGTAAGGTAACCTGGGCAGCGCGGTGGCGCAGTGGTTAGCGCAGTCGCCTCACAGCAAGAAGGTCCTGGGTCCGAGCCCCGGGGTAATCCAATCTTGTGGGTCGTCTCGGGTCGTCCTCTGTGTAGAGTTTGCATGTTCTCCCCGTGTCTGCGTGGGTTTCCTCCGGGGGCTCCGATTTCCTCCCACAGTCCAAAGACATGTAGGTCAGGTGAATCGGCCGTACTAAATTGCCCCTAGGTATGAATGTGTGTGTATGTCGGCCGTGTGTGATGGCCTGGCAGCCTGTCCAGGGTGTCTCCCTGCCTGCTGCCCAATGACTTCTGGGAGAGGCTCCAGCATCCCCGCGACCCTGAGAGCAGGATAAGCGGCTCAGATAATGGATGGATGTAAGGTAACCTGAAAAGGGGAGGGGTGGTGTATCTGTACGCAGCTAATCTCACATACTACTGGACCTCCATCCATCCATCCATTACCCAAGCCGCTTATCTGAATTCGGGTCGTGGGATGCTGGAGCCTCTCCCAGAAGTCATTGGGTAGCAGGCAGGGAGACGCCCTGGACAGGCTGCCAGGCCATCACAGGGCCGACACACATTGTTCCTTATCCGATGCGAGGGTCTAAGGACAGGATGTTGTGTTGCTGTAAAGCCCCTTGAAGCAAATTTGTAATTTGTGATACTGGGCTATACTAGGGGGTGGCTAACCATGTGCCATGGAGAGCCATGTGTATGCAGGTTTTCATTCCAGCCAGACTCCACACCAGGTGATGTCACTGATTAGCAACCCTTTTTTAGCCCTGAAGTTTGTCTCAGAGATCAGTGTAGAACCTGGGTAACCCCTGAATTTAGACACCGATTGGCTAACACTGATGTCTTTGCAGGCGTGGCTGATTGCTCTTTGCAAGAGGTAGAAAATAGATGTTAGGAGGAAGGAATTACAAATAACCATCATGCTTTGCTGCTGACTGTCAGACAATCTTGGGGGCGAAAAGATCCCATGGGTGTGTACGCCCAAATTTGCCCATAGTAATGATTGATACATGAGGCCCCTGGTGTGGATTCGGGTTGGACTGAAAACTTGCATACACATGGCTCTCCATGGCACATGGTTAGCCACTGCTGGGATATACAAATAAAATTGACTTGACACTGAGGGACAATTTAGTAAGGCCGATTCACCTGACCTACATGTCTTTGGACAATCCGAAGACTACTGGACCTATCAGCCTAAAAACATTTTTTGCACTTATGGGTTCGCGCCCCGGGGTAGTCCAACCTTGGGGGTCGTCCCAGGTCGTCCTCTGTGTGGAGTTTGCATGTTCTCCCCATGTCTGCGTGAGTTTCCTCCGGGTATTCCGGTTTCCTTCCACAGTCCAAAGACATGTAGGTCAGGTGAATCGGCCATACTAGATTGTCCCTAGGTGTGTGTGTGTCGGCCCTGTGACGGTCTGGTGGCCTGTCCAGGGTGTCTCCCCACCTGCCGCCCAATGACTGCTGGCATAGCATCCAGCATCCCCGCGACCCTAAGTAAGGATAAGCGGATTGGATAATGAATGAATGAATGAATGAATGAATGAATGAATGAATGACTGTATGATGAAGAACCTCCTGTGGTTGCAGTGATTCAAAATCTTTGAAAAAGTGCTTGTTCTCGCTATCGCCACTCCCTCTCTTCATTCACTCTCTAGCTCGCTCGACCAACACTGCTGTCTGTCACCGCCCAATCTAAGTCAACTGTGCACATGCATGACTCACATCTACGGTTGACTCAAGTAAGAGGAGCTGCACCTGGCGGGGATCTGCAGTCTACTGAGTGCATTTCTATAGTTTACTCTATTTAATTTGACCCAATAATACTGCACTGATAATTTATATAGCTGCAATTGCACAGTTGATATCAAAATAGACAGCGCTATCATTCTCTGTCTTATTGTAATTTTTGGTAGACATGACCAAATGTGAGCACTGACTTTTGCTTAAAACGTTAGCAATGCTGCATGCTACAGTGCAATAATAAGAGTCGCTATCAGCCTTAACCTGATCATCCTTGTGTGCATATCTCTCCTCTTCTCGGTGGACAACGTTCCCTCCCAGCTTCAATTTCAACTACCCAGGAGACATTAAAATCAATTCAAAAGAGGGTGGTTGACTGGGGGTTAGTTTTGGTGCAAGCCACAACAATAGTATGAGAGAAAGTACAAGGGATTTATTCCATCTCAAGGTCTGTCTTTCCATTCCTAAACCCCTACGGTTTTGTAATCAGTCTTTTTAAACCATCTTAATCTCTTAATTCACTTGTATAGCTCCAATGGCTGGCCCTTTCTCTCCACCAGCGGCACTTTGTAGCTTCTAATCCTCTAAACTACAGGAGATTTCCTGACCAGCTCCAAACCCCAGCACACGCATTAAGAGACATAACCGAAATGTATGTGCAGGAGGAGAGGATAATGGCTCTCGTTGAAAGGGACTTTAAAATGACTTTGGCTCCTATAATACGGTCAACAAATCCACGCCGGTTCTCAGAATACGCAATTCCATTCTTATCAGCGCTCTCAATATTGTGTCCATGAAGCATACGGGTGATATTTTGGGATCAGCAATTATTAGCCTGGGTTTAAATCATTTTTGGTATGCTTATTAGAGGAAAGAAATCAGATTCTTTTGATTGTTAGATGTTAAGGAGGTTTCCAGACCAGTTAAATTATTTGTTTGTGATTTTGCCATCACTTATAGATTCGCTTCCGGATGAAGAATAACACTGCAGTTGGACTGACTCCTGAGTGGCAAGTGGACCCCAATGCATCAGCAAGGAACTCAAAGTACTGAGCAGTGCTACATCAGCCTTATAATCCATCAGCCTTATAATCCGTCCTTCTGACACACAGGTACTGCAGTAAACAAAGCTCAGATACTCACAAGTTCCACACACTCCTTAACCCGTCGGTTGTCTTGCGGGTCAACAAGGCCCATAACAGAGTTTAACAGCAGAGAGAAGACTCTAAATGATATTTTTTTCAACCTGAAATTTTATGACTTTCCCTAGAGTGACCCCAACACTAGAAAAAGTGAAATGCTGTTTTTGTTCATATTTCCATGAAAGGTGTATACCACTAGGGTACTAACACTGTCTTAGGGTCATTTTTGACCCTAAGACATGTTTGGGTCATGTCTGACCCTATAAAAACGAGTGGTGTCCACTGATTAAATGCAGCCTTTCTGCACTCTGAAGAGGGAAAACCCAGATAGTCGCAAAGTTTGTGATGAATGACGGGTTGTTTCTTCATGCAAAATAGATTTGGGGTTTAAAATTGAACGAAGTTGCTTTGATTTAGAGGTTTAATGAAGGCGGGTCATAAATGACCCTCAAGACAAGGGCAGTATACAGAATGTGTGGACAACCCAAGGGTTATAATGTACCTAACACACTTCCACCTCAGTAAAATCAACAATCAGAAACCAATTAACTCATTGCACGTCTTTGGGGTTTAAATTGTTTTCTGAGTCCACATGGTCACTGCAAAAACAAACAAAACACAAAAAGAAGACATTAAGAACATCTTCCCTGCTATTCAGCTGCATCTGCTTTTGCTCGGCTGTCACCTTAGATAAAGTTTCTGCTTTTATCCTCCAACAGCCTGCCTTCCCCACCTCATCTGCATCTCCCCTTTGTGTTTGAAGGGTTCCTAATTGTTTGTCACGTACACGTCCTATAAAGATTTAGGTTCTGCTGCACACTGTTTTCACTACTTCCTGTGATCTCAGCTAGTTGTCAGCCAGAACCTCTATCATGTCCTTATAACAGCTCCCGTTTGACTTGTGTGGGTACTGCTTGTGTGTTAGTGTGTGTCTCTGGTTTTTCTATCTGAAAATATTAACAGTGATTATCCATCCGTCCACCCATTATCCGAACCGCTTATCGTGCTCTCAGGGTTGTGGGGATGCTGGAGCCTATCCCCAGCAGTCATTGGGCGGCAGGTGAGGAGACACCCTGGACAGGCCGCCAGTCCATCACAGAACAGTGATTATAATACATTGTATTTATACGTGAAAAGCAGAACGAAAACGGCAAACTGCGGTAAGAATTTAAACATTTGAAATACAATCGGTTTGTGGAGGAGTCATGATGGTGAACAAGTAGGATTTGAGAAGTTTCTTGAAGGTTCTTGCAAATGTGCCTGCAGTACAGATGTGTGGTGGTAAAGCAATCTGAAGTCCAGGTCATGCAAGTGCGTCTGGTGTTGAGCACTTGATGTGGTGGATGGAAAAAAATAAAAACCTGCTAAGGAAAAGCAGAGGTTATGGAAAAGGGTGTTATCATGAAGATTAGAGATGTAGCCGGGAGCAAGGTTGTGAGAGGTTTGATAAGTTAGGATGATTTTGAATGTGCTTTTCTTCCGGCAACCGGTGAAAGCAGGTTGAGAATGGCTGTTCTGTTGACATGGAAGTTTTTGCATGTAAATATATAAATGTAGCAGACTTTGGATGAATTGCACTATAGTGATGAGTTTTGTGGATAGACCTGTGTGTATGCCATTGCAGTAGTCCAGTCAGGAGGTGAGAAAGGTGTGGTTTAAGGGAGGATTAGAGAGGCGGTCTTGATGCATGCTCAATAATCCAGGTAAGGAAATCACAGAAAGTTGAATCAGGTCATGTGGACACAACATTTGTTGAGGGGGATGTTTCATCACTCATGTAAGTGACCTCTTCAGTCTCAACTGACTGCAGGTGCCCCCACCCTTATAAACAATATAGTGGTATAACAACCAAAACCAGTGATCAGTTTTATATGCAAATTACTGTGACCATTAACTAGAGTTACAATGGCCATGTGTACTCTTCACAGAGGATTTGGGAAGGTTTGCAATCACAGCATTGTAAGATGGTGATAGATGTGCTCTTAGCCCCCCCCAGTTCAGGGATGGTTGTTCCCTCTTCCCATAGATGGCCTCTTTGACTCCTCATTCAAGCCAGCATTCCTCCCTGTCGAGGATGTGCAGATCCTCATCCTTGAAAGAGTGACCACTGGCCTGTAGAGGGGTGTGGACTGCAGAGTCCTGGCCTGACGTGTTAGCGCGTCTGTGTTGTGCCAGCCGCTTGGCCAGCGTCTGTTTCCCCGATGTGCAAGTCACGGCAATCTTCCTGGCACCCTGGCACACTATATTGCTCTGTTTGTGCCAGGGGACCCGATCCTTGGGGTGGACCAATTCTGGCACAGCGTGTTTTGGGGTTTGAAAGCAACCGAGTCTCAACTGTTCCAACTCTGCCGCCACATACAGAATCACCGCTGGTTTACGCTTAGGCAGCTGTTGTCCTTCTCTCTTCGATCGGCTGCTGCACTGTTTGGACATCTTCCTGGCTTTGACAAACACCCAATTAGGATAACCAGACTTAACCAGGGCCTGTGTAATGTGGGATTTCTCCCCTTCCCCGGCCGCTGTGTCGCTGGGGACGTTGTCAGCTCGGTGGTACATTTGCACAGGAAAAAAAAACAAAACAAAATAACAGAAACAGTTAAGCAGTCATTTTAGGTAGCCTCTCTTTGCGTCAACCTATTATTCTGATCAGGTGCAGCTCGGGGATAAATCAGGAAGTTGAGTGTCAGAATGAAACTGCGCGACTTGAATGGGGGCTGAAGTTGCCAAGGTGGAGGAAAGACAGACATGATGAACGGTAACTAGGTCATCAACACTGGAAGGTTGTTCAGGGGTCTGGAATGAGGTGAGCTAAGGTGTTGAGGTCATTATTACTTGCGTGTTTTATGTTTCCGAAAGAGTTAATATCCCAGGGTTTGTTCTTTAATGACTGGGTGGGGACCTCAAACAGTAGATCTTTACGGTCGCAGATGGGGAGTGATAAATCTATGAGGCTGAAGGGAGCTTGACTGATAGAGCAGACTACGTCGAGTATATGGCCCTTACAATGAGTAGGGAAAGAGGCGTGCTACTGTTTAATGTCTGGGCAATTCTGCCGTGATAGAAAATTGTAGTTAAAGTTACGAAGGCAGATTGGCTACGGTTTACATGGATGTTGAAGTCTCCCATAATGGGCACATTGGGAGATATAGTGGCGACTATGGTCTAGCATTCAGAGAATTCAGTGATATATGAAGGGCTGCTTCGGGAGAGCAGCTGAGAGTCACGATGATGGTCTATTTCCATTTATGTGTCCTTATCCTAACGATGAAAACACATTGGAGTGTGTACCTTTTGTTTTTCATTTCCAGATCTCTGATCATTTTCTCACTCTAAACCATGCACCAACTATTAGCAGAAGAACACCGCATACATTCATAAAAGGTAGCGGGGTTATCGTACTTTTTCCTGCACTTTTGACTGTCAGTGTCTCACCTCAAATAGACCTGTTCGCTCTTCCCCTAATAACGTCCTCCTTTTATCTAATGGTGGTGGTGGGGGGGGGGGGGTGTAAAGGTTTCAGCGCCTGCTTCTGACGGGCGAAATAAATTGCACTTACAAGATCCAAATTACATTGTTTAACCTCAAAATGATTGGCCCGGGCCCCTCTCCCAGGGCCTGATCAGTTGGGTGATGTATGGCTTTAGTTTACTTCAGCACTGCAAATCCCACGGCGTGCTGCAACCCCGGAGGGCGGGGCGGGGAGAGAGGTGGGCCGCGTTTGTGCCGTGATGGAGTGAGAGGACCTTTAATGTTTTATAAACCCCTTTTCTGGCTCTCCTTTTTAATTTGGAAATATGAAGCTGCACGTGTTGAAAGAGGAGATTATTAGCTGGTGCTAATCTCTCTCCCTCCGCCCTTGTTTATTGCATCCACCACCCCAGCCCCCCAGCCCCAGACCTCATCCTCATTCCCAAATAGAGTGAGAGAGGAGAGAAAATGACGGGGAGGGGGTAGGGAGGGGAAGAGAGGGGGGGGGTAGTGAGAGAGAGAGAGAGGGGGAGATGAAATTGGTCTTTTTGTTTGTTGCGCCGTGTGGTGTTGTGAGCACGTAATAAGGCTCGAAATGTCATTGGTTCAAACAATCGCCCTCGGGCAGTGTGGGGTTGTGGAAATCGGTGTGAGTTTGTGGTGCGGCGGCGTACCCGTGTTTTTTTGGAATCTCAATACAGCCAACTATCCCCGATGCACGGTTTGTGCCTCTGCGGTGAGGACGTAGCCTCTCACGGTGCACCAACATTGGCCTCGTAGTAACAGCTGAATGCACCTTTAATCGCGGAAGTGTCGGTGAATTATGAGAACAGAGAACTGCGCTATAACTCCCATAGCGAGGCGTGTTTTCCCCCAAGTGACTATGGACATGATTGCGCATCTCAAATCCGGTCCCCTGCAACAGCAAGAGCCGCCTTTTTTCATGGTAGAGCCGGGAGAAAAAAAAAGACACAAAAACCCTGACAGTAAGACGCTTAAAGAAAAGAAAACTAACTTCTAAGAACTATCATCTTAGCAGGTGGTCAGGGCTATGGTAATTGCAGGTCTGTTTTTTTTTCTTCTTCTCTCTCTCCTTTATCCCTCTTTGGAAAAGAAGGCCCCCTCCCATCTCCTGGCCCAGTGGTGGTATCTTTTGCATTGGAGAAGACGCCATCTGGAAGAGGGGAGTATTAATGACAAACCCAGATCCCTCCATGTCTTGCAGCTCTCCTAAGCCAGCATTTGGTTCCACACGGCTCTGTTTTCCGGGGAGCTGGCGTGTGTTGTGTGTATGTGTGTGTGTGTGTGTGTGGGGGGGGGGGGGGGTTGCATTTGTGCGTTGTGTTTGTGGAGGTGGGGTTGAAACAGCCTGCGTGCTAAAGCACGATTGATGCTTTGTGTAGCGCCTGAATACAAATGAAGGATTTGTCAAACCGCAATATTTGGGTCCCAATAGATTACCATACGGCGCCGGGGTAATTATGCACACAGTTGATTGAATGGAATCAAAACAGGGGGGAATGTGTAAACTTGTGGCCGCCGCCGCATTTGATTTCCATAGAAATGGGGGAGGCGACGTACCCCGCAAACACATGCAAATACATGGACGGACACGCACGCCCTAACATATACGCGCCACGCGCGCACACATGACAGGCACATAAAGTTACAGGTGCATAAATATGCACAATAAAATGCAGAGGCACACTTAAACATACAAATGCAGATAACTAGTTAGCCGGCGGAATATGTTGACCGCAAGAAACACATTCATGAGCACAGCCCCACGTGCTGGTTAATCTGTCTTTTCACTTGAAGTACAGGGTTATTATAGCCATGCACACACACACACACACACCTACACATATATACAAACACAAAAACACACAGGTGGAAAAATACAAATACACATTTACACATAAACTTAACACATAAAGACACGAGACACTCGCATGAATCCACATTTGCTCGCACGGGGAGGGACGCGGGTTGTTCGGAGGAGAGGTTAGCCAATGAATTGGAGGTCATAAGCAAGATAGGGGTGTGATTTATTCAGCCGACTGCCAGTTAGGGCTCAATCATTCCCTGTGGGACACCAATCGCCCATCCTCTCGCTATCGTTATTGTGTATCCGCACACATTTTGATTGTTTCCTTTTATCATTATTCCTGCGGAATTAAACGCAGCATGGCATAAACGCCCCGGGCGTTTCCACCATTATGTATTATTGTCACAAAGCAGCCGACGCTCGCCGCCGTACTTCTGCCAGTCGCCATTGTGGGTTTCGCGACGTTTGAATTCCATCGCCGTTCCACTTTTCACCTTTAACGTCTTCCTTCTGCCTACAGATTGAATTCATCAATACGCTTCAGTTTGGGCTTGATTTGAAGTGATGGAACATTTGTTCTTTGACAGAGAAAGAGGAACACTGCAATTGAAAAGTGAATACTATGATGAGTCCTCTGGCTGGTCTGAAATGATGTCAATTTCAATGCCATTCGTTCTTTTGTAAAAAGGAAGAAAAAAATGCTCTCATAAAGAAAAAAAAATCCCCTTCACATTTTGGCCTTTTGCAGGAGGTGTAATAATTTCAGGCTTCAGTGGAATGCGGTGTAAGTATTGATCATTTGGTTTTTTTAAGGTATGCAACGTGTAGAGAGTTTTAGGTCAGTTCGGTTTCCCTTCATTTAAAGTTTGAGATAATTCAGAAGTTAGGTAATGCATTCCATTCTTATTCAAATGCCATATCGCAGGTGATATTTTCCTCCAGAATGGCATTCCTTTCTCTCCATTCTCATTCCACTCTAACAGATTTCCATTATGCACCTTTCGTCAAACTCAATTTTCTGCCTTGGCCATTTAGATGTCTGAAATGTTGAAAATGGCCTTGGTCTTTGCCGCCACAAAAGACAGTTTCAAGGCAGTCTGGGTTAAAGGATGTGCAATAGTGTACAAAATTATTGTGTGTTTGAAGGAAACGTAGCCGCAACAGTAGGCCACTGTCCCATTTTGTAGTAACTGGAGTCCTACATCTTCAACCCTTGCAAACCAACGCAACACATCAATATTCTTAGAATGACATTGGTATGTGTGTGTGTGTGTCTATGTGGATGTATGTATATATGTGTGTATATATATCCATCCATTCATTATCTTGACCGCTTATCCTGCTCATATATACTATATACACACACACATATATACACATATATATACACATATATACACACACACACACACACACATACACACACACATATATATATATATATAACTACCTCTTTCGGCTGCTCCCATTAGGGGTCACCACAGTGGATCATATATTAGGGGTGTCACGATTCTCTAAATCCATGATTCAATTTGACTTTCGATTTTAAGGTCGCGATTGCATTCGATTTTCCATTTAAGCATTTTTTTTTCAGCACTGACGGCTATGCTATTGTTAGACTACCAGGTCTTGAATTGTAAAGAGCAACCGTTCTTTGGTTTTATGCCCTGACAACTGTCATTTACATTTTCAAATTTTTCTTTAGAAAGATAGGCTACATGGTGTCAAGTGTGATACAACCACCATATTTGGGGATGGGGGTATGTACCACACTAAGGCCATATGGTCAAATTTGAATAATTTATTTAAAATGTAATAACCATAACTTATTTCACCAGTCATTTGGGAACAAAATAGTTTGTTTTTTCCCATCAAAGACGCATTCATTGTTGCTATAATGCACGGAGAAGGCAAAATGTTGACACACCGGTGACTTCAGGGAAGTAGGAGGATTTTCCAGTTCTGTTGTTTCTCTGTTATCTCCGATCCCGGCAGTGGCCATGGTGTCTGGAATGGTGCAGCTGCAGGCTACCAGTAAGTACAGAGCCTGGGAGGTGACATCGATGTATTTTTTTATCTTTTTATAAAGCACACCTAAGTTTAAGTCCTGCACGGTGCAACTTACTAAAGTGCACGTGCGAGTTATAAAACACATCTGCACTTTGTAAAAAAAAAGATCTCCGCATCACCTCCTGAGCTCTGTAGTTAAGATATGCTTTGTCATCTTTGAAGTGTTGTTGTTGTTTTTTTCCCCCTTTGTATGCACGCAAGTAGGTGAGAGTGGAGAGAAAAAATGTGCTGGGAGAAGCTCGGGTACTGCTCTCTTCTTGACAGAGACATCAAACGTTGTTCCTGGAATCTGCTGGAGCCACTCTCCCAGTTTGGGGGTTACAGCCCCTAGTGCTCCTATTACCGCTGGGACTACCGGGGATTTCACCTTCCACATCCAATCTAGTTCTTCCTTCAGCCCTTGGTATTTCTCTAACTGTTGCCGTCGCTGGGGATAGCTACATCGATCACTGCTGCTGTCTTCTGTTCGTTGTCGACCACCACAATATCTGGTTAGTTAGCCAGCACCTGCTTGTCAGTCTGGAACTTTAAGTCCCACTGGATCTTAGCTCTGCCATTCTCAACCATCTTTGTTGTTGTCTGTATTCAGTACAGCTGTTCCTGTACACTATCCCAGCCACATTGATTGTGCCATTCAGTGTACTCTTTCCCAGCATCTTAAACCCTGCTACTAAGTGATGGGCTGTCTCAGGGACATCTTTGCACAGCCTGCATCAAGGGTCTTGTCTGGTGTGGTAGACTCCTGCCTCAACCAGTTTGGTGCTAAGTGCCTATTCTTGTGCTGTGATGATCAGAACCTCTGTGCTGTCCTTCAGTCCAGCCTTTTCTAGACACTGGTAGGATTTCCCAATATCAGCCATGTTTTCTATCTGCCAATGGTACATCCCATAAAGGGGCTTAGTCTTCCATCATACCTCCTCTTCCTCCCCATTCTCTGTCTTCTGCTGCCTGAGGTACTCACTCAGGAGTTCGTCCTGGGGTGCCCTCTTTCTGATGTATTTGTGGATGTGCCTTGTTTCATCCTGGGTAGTGGCTCTCCCATTCACGAACCTTGGCCCCCATCTTTTCGCTTATCGTAGTCTCAGGCTGCTGGACTTCAGGTGGAGCTCTCCATACATTTTGAGGAATTTCCATGTCCTGATATCTGTGGCCTTTACCTACTCCTATGGCTAGCTTATTATTCCAGCTGGGTATCTGATGACTGGTAGGACATATCTGCTGATGGCTTGGATCTTATTCTTCCCATTGAGCTGGCTCCTCAGGACCTGCCTCACTCTCTGGAGGTATTTGGCTGTAGCTGACCTCTATGCTTCCTCCTCATGATTTCCATTTGCCTGTGGAATACCCAGGTACTTGTAACTGTCCTGGTGGTCTGTTATCCTGCCATCTGGTAACTCAACTCCTTCAGTCTTCACCACCGTTCCACTTTTTGCCATCATTCGACCGCACTTGTCCAGTCCGAATGACATCCAGATGTCATCACTGTAGATCCTATTGAGGTGGATCAGTGAGTCAATGTCTCGCTCATTCTTGGCATACAGCTTGATGTCATCCATGTATGGGAGGTGGCTGATAGTAACTCCACTTCTGAACCTGTATCCATAGCCACTCTTTGTGACGATCTGACAGAGAGGATTCCGGCCTATACAGAACAGCAGTGGGGATAGTGCATTACCTTGGTATATGCCACATGTGATGGTTACCTCTTGTGTTGTTTTCCACTGCTGCATTGAGTTCTTGATGAAGGCTATAAGTGTCCTGTTGTCTTTGTATAGTGCCAAGCACTTCAGTAACCATATGTGGGGCATTGAATTGCAGTGTTGGGAGTAACGCGTTACTAAGTATTGCGTTACTGTAATGCCATTACTTTTTGTGGTAACTATTTGTGTAACTAGTTACTTTTCAAATTCAATAATGCCGTTACAAGTACTGAAATTTAAATGGGCCCGTTACTTTATGTGAAAATAGCCGACAACTTCAGAGGATTAAGATTTATTATATTCGACTTGGTGGACGAGACCTTAACGTCAACACAGCAGCATTCTGGGGGGAAAATATGGCGCACAGTAAGCCCACACATTGCACACAATGGCTGATGATCATTCAGGTGTGAGCTTTCTATCATGGAAATACCAACATTATTTTTTCTTCCTTGAGACAAAGAACAAGAATATAGTGGTGAGCTGTAATCTATGTGCGGGAAGGAAAACTTTGTCCACCGCCAAGAATATCAATTCTTATCCCCTGAAGCACCTAGCAAAACAACACACTTCTACTAAGCTAGTTGCCAAAGACCCCGGTGCAGCTAACACCGGTGACCCAGGTGCAGCCCACATTAGCTCGGCTGACGAAGGAGGAGCCTCTCCATCCAAACAGCCAAGGTTTGATTTTAAATCGCCCTCTGCTCCACAGTCTGTAAGCCAGGCAGAACTAAACAGATTAATTGCAAGGTATGTCGTTGTATGGGAAAGCAGTGCTGGCATGCAGAAGATTTAAGGGTCAGCATACGTATGACAGTGTTGCAAGTGAGCTCGATATCATCCACTCATCCCATGGCCTATCTCATAAAATCACAGCAGCTGTCACGGATAATGGCTCTAATTTTGTCAAGGCCTTTCAAGTTTACCAGCCACCTGAGGACTCTGAAGATAAGGAGGATGAGGTGGCTTTTACAAACATCGGGGATGTGCTGCTCAATGGCACCGATGATGTTGATGACATGATTTCTTTACCTCCACATCAGAGATGTGCATCCCACACATTGAATCTCATGTCATGCACTGATGTGGATAAATGGCTGGTGTCAACACCTGAAATTAAAGCCATCTACAGACATGCTACCACAAAATGTGCAGGGCTGTGGAACAAGGCAAGTCAGTCCACAGTGGCCTCGGAGATCGTGGATGACGTTATTACAAAGAGGCCACTAGCACTGTGCACGACTAGGTGGAATTTGTTTTACAATGCCCTGGCTCGAATTTCTGAGATACCTGTGGTCGAGTTGAACACCATCTCCTCCAAACTACAGATGAAGTGTATCGGTGAAAGGGAACATAAGTTTCTCAGAGAGTATTGAGCTGTCATGAAGCCACTTACTGTGGCACTGGGCATTCTTCAGGGAGAAGACAATTGTTTTTATGGCACACTGCTACCCACACCGGAAACATCAATGTACAAGACTCGGGAACTGAAGAATGGACTGCAAATCCTTGTTGGCCTACCAGATGCAATTGCCCAGGTAAGAGTTGTTGTTTTCTTTTGCAATTATCCTTAATTTAATCAATCAATCAATCAATCAATCACCCAATTGCATTTTATTTATGTCACTCATATGAGTGTATAGGCTATGTGTGATTGATATGTAGCCTCCAGGTGTATGCTGTATGAGACACTTTTATGATAGTCAACCTGCAAAGCCTTTTAGCTGTAAATAAATACAACATATAGGCAAGGCCTACACATTTTTTGCATTGAATTAAAATACATTATGAAACTATGTAATGTATAATGCAATATTTTTTAAACTATGCTCATAATGTATAATGCTCTTGTTATATATGTGTCATTTCAGGCAATCACAACAAGATTTGCACATGTTCTTGAAAGCGAAGATGCTGTCCTGGCTGCTGTGACACTACAGAAGTTCAGGCTTCGTTGGTTGCGTGACCAGGGGAGGAAGGACCAGGCAAAGGCAAGTCTGGTTGCAGAGTGCTGAAAACATGTCCTGGAGCAAGTGCAGCAACCAGGTAAAACCAACCCAACACAGCACAGGTTCTACCGAAGAGGAGGAGTTCTTTTCCTTTGAAGAGGACGAAGACATCTATTCCACTGCTGAAACTGAAGTAGCCGATTACCTCAAATCAGGAGCGGCAGGGATAGACACTTTGAATCAATTCAATTTCCAATGATAAAGAAAATATCTCTTAAACATAATGCAGCCACTCCCTCCAGTGCCCCAGTAGAAAGACTCTTTAGCCTGGCAAACCTGATTCTCTCTCCAAAGAGGAACAGGCTATCAGATCAAAAGTTTGAGAAGCTTCTCCTCTTGAGGTACAATCATTGGTTTGAGATTCTAGGATGCTGAGGAGCTTGGAAAACTTCCTGCTGCAATCCACAAAGTTGTCTATTTGTGGGGAAAAATACTGATATGATGGATATTTAGAGAGAGGTAGAGAGAGGGAGTAAATGAACATTGCCCCTGCTGGACTAAAGAGACCAAAAAAGAGCCAGAGAAAGACACCCACAACACTTTCACTGAGAGAAGGTTAGTCTGTAATGTAAGAACAGAACTTTGAGGTGTGACATGTAGGTCACTGGCCAGAGATAAGCTAGCCTTGGAGTATTTTGTTCGCCCATTTATGGTTGGATACCGTTTGTTAAGCATTACACATCCAGACTTTGCTGCCTTACTGAAAAGCATCTCAAGCTATCAGTATAATTTTTCCTTATGAGGCTGAAAGCATTTCGTAAATGTGTCCACCATTAAGTTTATCCACCATTATTGATTTCTTCAGCTAAATGGCTGGATGAAAGATAAATAGTTTTGTTAAACCATTACTGTGTTTGTTTCTCTTTGTGAGGCTGAAAATACTTTTAAGTTTGTCCAACATTACTGAATCTCCAGTTGGTGAATGGAGTTCAGTTTGTTAATGTTACAAAGGAGGATAAACCACATCTTCAGTAGTGGTACCTTTCTTCCTTTTTTGTAAAT